>NW_028186339.1:1128079-1167956 GCF_003343005.1 Rhea americana
AAAAAAAGGAAAAGGAAGAAAAGGAGAAGAAACTTGTACTTAAAGCACATCTCAGAAGTCAGCTTATCATCAGTAAACTCACTACATATCTGCAAGTTTTATCTTAGAGACTGAATACAATCTCCGTTGTCTCAGTTTATTTGACCATACCCTACATTTGGTAGGTACAGTACATCATTTACTAAAGGGGAGGAAAAAGAATCAGGCTTGTCCCAGTAAGTCTTATTACTTTCTGACTCAAATACTCTTTAAAGGAGGAAATAACTGATCTGACGCTGGATCGGCTGCCAGGGAAAATTGCCCTTGACAAACCTTCAGTTCACTGAGTAGACTCTAATTCCCTTCCAGAGCAGCCAGTAACAACCGAATGGCCAGCCTTGACCAACAGAAAAACAAATGAATCAATCTAAAAATGATACACATGGAAATCAATCTTTCATTAAGAACTTGAGCAAATCAAACACATTTTCATTTTAAAAGATAACCATTCCATTATAGTTAAAATTTGTAAGTATAATTCAGATTATACCTATCATTCACAACACCAAAGGGCTTCCAAAATAAAATTGCAGTAAGGTCTTGCTTTAAAATCATTCTCGACACATTAAAATGGCAGAGAAGGACCTAAATATTTTTTCATACTTTTCTTATCACTTAAGTAATTCTGCGAACTGAGAGAGCAATATAGATAAGAACTGTCGTGAAGACACTACCGTAAAYACCAAAACTAGAAAACCTTTTTCCAGAACTGTTTCTTCATGTTTTTTTGTTCCCTGAGGGGAGAAGACAAGGGTCTCCCAATGGCTGTTGACAAACAACCAATACTTACTCATTTGTGCTTTTGCAAAATTTCACGTATGTAAAACACATTTTGCTAAAGCCAGTGAGGAACAGAATCTCAGCCGAAAGGTCCACCTTATCACCAAGATCTTGGGAAATTATAAAGTATTGAAGCAGCAGCAGGTTTGATGCGTATCTGCTGATTTCTCAYGTGATTACGCAAACACATAGGGAGGAGGAAATGCGATTTCAACATTTGCTTCAAAGCTCGGGAACAGATTCTGGCAGTCAAAGCAGCTGAAAAAAAACCCTGGAGCAGCAGGGGGGTGGCTGGCAGCAGCAGCAGCAGCACAGGGCCCGCGCACCCCAGCGAGATGGGGATGATGCAGTGCCTCCTGCCCGCTTCGCCCTTGTTCCTGAGGAACCCCTTTCCCTGAGGATGGCCGGAGCGTCCCCAGACTGCCCCCAGCACCCGAGGCATTGCTCCTGCGCTGGCACTCGCTCCCCGCCCCAAGCAACATCCTCCCCAAGAACTCCTCAGTCCTGGGATCTCCCAGCCCAGCGGATTCACAGGAGAGACTTGCCTGAACGTGACAGTAACTTGCCACTGAGCCACGCGGGACAGCTTGTAACTCAGAGAGCTGCCGTTTCTTAACGGCGTATGGTATTAATATAGGCTGACTTCCATCACGGAGTCAACAGTCTACCAACACTTACCACATGATCCTATGTTAGAAATTATAGATGTTCTCTACACTGGAGATATGACTTGGGGCATTAAGTGTGAACAGCATTCTCAGTAGGGCCATGCACAAGGGCATGTGCCTTGGAGTAAGAAAGGCCAGGACACTTACGGATTGCATAACTGTTTCCATAAACAGAATCTTCTGTTTAAAARTTTTCATTTTGTTGAACTTAAGTTTTTCATGTTTGGACACAGACAGAAGCAGAATCACTCTAAATACCTGGGGAGTGAAAGAACTGTTCCCATCTCCAGTCTATCGCCAAAGACAGAAACATCAGGCTGACTTCRTTGTGTTCACTCTCCTTCCAGATTTACTTAAATATGTGGTACTTTTTCCATTTTCATTCTTAATTTTTGGTTCTTCATTTCAGAAAATATTAACTGAGGCAAGATTTACTCAGATGGTTACACACAGCAGTACAGAGGGAAAGCCCGTCAGACATATTGCTTTAAATGAGTTAGGACATGTAGGAATGGAGGGCTGATCTAGTGAACCTAGTAGAATATGGACCAGCTGGRAAAGGCTGCATGGAAGTGCATGTCCTGCTTTCTGTAATTTGGAGCCAGGGAAGGTACTGAAAAGCTTCACTAGGCCTTAAGCTACACAGCACAAAGACTCGTCATGGTGAAGAGCAGAGCAACACTGGCAGAATTCAATGCTAAATAGATAAAGAACGTGCTGAACAGTAACATTTGACTTGGTGAATTGAGAGCGATGGATGAAAGTCGCTATACGGAGCCATTACTTGCCCTACATATCATTTAAGTTATTACTATAACCGCAAATCAGGCTTAGGCAGGGCATAACCCCTCCGATGGCATTTTAAACAGGGTGATTTCATATTGAACAATTTCTGCAGGTTTTGTGAGGTATGAATAGCTACTGGATTATGTTTATTATGTTCAAAAGGAGGCTTTTTTCAGAAATACGTAAGACTTGCAACACAAGGTAGATGGGCCTCAAGGTATCAGTCAGACATATACACTAACGTTTCCTACAAATAAGCTGACATTACCTACCAAAGGTGAAATATAATCTGTATTTTCTTCTATACATTAAGAAAACAAAACAAAACCCAAGCATACACATTAGAATAAAACTGCTATCAAAAGGAAAATCCATCTTCTGCAGGAGACAGATTCCTCTAAAAACAGCATTAAACACAACAAAATGAAAAAAAGAACAGTTTTTTTTTGTCAAGAAATACCATTGCCTTCCTTCAAATACCTGACAACAAAGTTAATGAATACACAAGACAAAATAGGAGAAATATTAGCACACAACAGCATAAGCTAAGAGTGCAAAGCATGTTAATTAGTGTATTATAATGACTTCTGACAGTTTCACATAATGCCTTTTCATCATCGTACTGTTTCAATTACACATTCTCCACTTCATGCATTAAAATTGGCTTCACTATTATTCTTCACCTGCTGCTCCAGTATTAGGTCAAAGCACTTACATCTTCCAAGCAAATAATTTTATTTTCTAGACGTTAATCACTGAATCCCTCAGTAAATACTAAAAATTCCTCTGCTCTGTGAAAGAATGCAAGGAAAACAAAGGGAAATATTATAATGTGATACGCTTTGTTATCTCAAATACACCAGGATCCTCCATGCTTTACAAAACCCTTGGTTAGAAGCCAGTGGTGCAGCTCATAGTGAGAACATGTTAGCCTGAAAGCTTAAAGCTGGACTAACTCTGTCTAAATGTTGACAGAATGATGAAACAGCCTCCTCCTTTTTTTTTTTTTTTTTAACCCCTTATCCCAACTGTTAAACGTGAAAGAGAAAAAGGCATTAAGACAAATGACTGGAAGTTTGATCTACTAATGATATAAATTAAAAGACGAAGTTAGCTGTTTCATTACTAATGACCTGCTAGAGAAATAATGTACCTTCCAAATCTTTCTTCTTCACCTTGCACCTTGAAAAATGACAAATAAGGAATTCAAAATGAATGCATAAACAGGTCTAAATCCTTTTCAATATTCAAATACTGGATTCTTTCATTATTCCCATTGAAAAATGGCATAATGAAGATTGAAAAGCTTCCCCTCTCCTCTCCCTGAAAGACTTAGTAATACACCGCACGCCAAAATGCAAGCCACGCATACCRTCTGGCAAAACGCAAACACATGAAAGGAGCCTAACTGCAGAGTGGATTCCTACAGCTGCCCAGGGAACCGACAGCACACCCGAGCCACAGTGAACTGCTCTCCTCCCACGCAGCCCTCCGAGCTCATGCCGGCGAGCGGCACCCGTGGGAGGACCGCGTTTGCCTCCGGGAAATGATCTTCCCCATGCCAGACTGCACAGGACACACCCCAGCTCAAGTCAGACTACGGGTGGAAGATTTTTTCCATGCACTCAGAGATCGCCCTGTTCCAACAAGTTGGGTGCCTTCTTCCTCTATCCAGGCCTGAAAGGTGCCAAAAACCTGTAAAGCAAGTTGAGAGCTTTAGCAGCTTTCTGGAGGTACCCAGAGTCTTTTGGGATTTGATCTTCAGAAAATCACCATAGGCAGAGAAGTGTTACACAGGGCAAATAACCTTCATCATTTAATGATAGTTTACTGGAGCAAGTTACAATAGCCCCACATTTTCAACCACTTCTCTCATTTTATGAAACAATCATTTAATAAAAACACCTCTGTGACACAGAGCCACAAAACAGAAATTGCTCCTTGAACTTGTCATATAGCACTTCATTACCTAATTATTCCTCTTCCTTTCTCATCTCTCTGCATTTTAACACTGGGAAAGTAATGAAGCTAAGAGGCAACTTTCTGGCCTCCATTATGAATTTAGTCCAAGTCCTAAATACCTCTTCCATTCCTCCCTCTCCCCAAACTCTTTAAGTCATTAACTTAGGTTTATATGACAGTGGGGACACTCCCAGGACATGGAACTGTCTACATGGAGATATGACAGCAATATCTTGCCATCAAGCAACCCAGTGCATCAAATAGCAGCAACATTTTTTAAAGACATTTTGCTGCTTGTAACAATCACAGATTGCTGGTTTGAATTTTCAAACACGGGCACCTCGTAAGCCAGACTTTTTAGTCTCTTTTTCTTTTTTAGAAGCATCTCAAAAATTATTTAGTGGTTGGATTTCCACATGTGCCTAGCACCCACACAAACATTTGCAATCTCTCTAAAAGGCATCCAGCAAGAGCCTAAAATCAACACCAGAGTTGTTAGGATTAGCATTTAGTAACAGATTTAGGCAAGACAATTTTAAGTCACTGAAGTTTATTATTTTCATCAGTAAAACTGACTTAGGTAAGTGGAAGTCATCTACTTCACAGCAGAAGATTTGAGATTCAAATGTAGGTATGCTTCAAGTGTATTTATCACACAAAAAGAGACAGGAGTAGGAATATGACTCTYTTGTAACTTCAGGAAAAAGAAACAAAAGAATAGAAGTAGCAAACAAACTACAAATCCTGTAAGTCTTGTTAGATATTGTGTTGAGAATAGCAGGGTTGAATAGAGATTTCCCACTTCTATGCCTATCCCAAACAAATGAGAATACATGCAGAGTCTGAATCAGGTACTTAGGAAGTGACAGACAACTCTTGGGAAGGAAAGTTTGCCTTCCCTGCTGTGMAAATAGCATGTCTCAATATTACTACTTTCTTTCAAATTCCTCAAGACAACAATTCACATGGTGAAATTTTAATTTGACTGCTTACTTTGCATTAACAACCTGAATACGGTAACCTCCTGTATTCTACTGTAGGAAACAGTCTTAAACATGACAGCTTAAGATGTAAAGAATAATTACTTTCATAATTATAYATTTCTTAACAAACCATCCTCTCTCAACAATTACAGCAAAACTGAACAAGTTTTGTGTTTGTTCTGTCCAAAAGCAGGGTATTTAATTCCAAAATGTTATTTCTTCCATTATTTTTGGAATTACACGYATCAACTACATCTCAGTACGCTGAGAGAAAATGAGAAAAAACAGAGTTAGCGAAAGTATTTGAATGGCAGAAACTGCCACCCTCTGTAAAGATCTGTGTTTATTTACGTCCTTCTCTGAAGGTTACCTTTATTTGAGGAACGTGATCATATACGAACATACATAATTGTAGCACTATTCACAATATCAAAGCAGATTTAATCTGACAGCATACTTAACTCAACAGTAACCATTTTATCAGGAAGGGCACAAGCTCTAAATAGAAAACCAATCCTTGCTCGCATCACTAAGGCCTGCCTCAACCACAACCTAAATAACTGCTTTTAAATGTCACAAAAAATCTGCAAATAATATTAAGCTCCTGACAAAAGGAGCTTYCAACCAAAAATTTTCTACTATCACTTTGTCTATGTGACTTGCAACACCTCTTGCAGAAGGACATCTTGAAGAGAGAGTCAACTGGGACTTCTTGGTCTTAGAAGTCTCAAACAATGAGCACCATTCCTCTCAAGTAAAATGCTATTTTTATTTGTAAAAACTGTTTCTTTCCTTTCACTCCCTAAGCAGATAAAGCGTACCCTACTATTCCTCACTATTATTAGGTAATCTGAAAAGTGTAAGAATGTAAAATTAAAGCTCTAACAAAACYAGCATAAGCTTCAAAAACCATTCCACATCATTTGAAGTTTCCTGCCTCACTAAGTTCTTTTGTTCTCCAGTTTAGTTAATCTTCTCATATGTAAAGGTCATTGTTCCATGTATTTGGAAGGTTTATCTTTATATGCAGGAATGTAGGAATGGTTGTGCAAGGAACTCTGAACTCAATCCCATTAGGGCAGAAAAAAGAATAGATGCCAGAACATCTCTCTTACAAAGATAAAATGGAAATGGTCTACAGAAAGTGAAAACAGCTCCTCAGGGAATTGTTAGAAACTGGGCAAAAGAGCAATGCAAACATTTCTTTAGTCAAGTAGAAACTTGAGGAAAACTGTGAGTGCTTATGAGAAGAAGAACAGCATTGCCAGAATGGTATAGTAATAGAGAAAGCCTCTGCCTAGTTCACTGACCTTGCGCATGTTGATGTAATCTCAATAAAAGAAAAGGAAATAGATAAAAATCTTTACATATAATGTATATCCCACTTATTCCTTATGGGATTTACTAAATTCCACAAGTCTTCAGAAACATAAGGATAAGTTAACTACTCATAAAGGACAAGCAAGTGCTGTCAGTTTTCAAGCCAACTTCACTGAGTTTAATGAGGACTTCGGGGGAAGCGGAGTTTAATAACATCTCTCACTGCTCCTAAAAAAAAGAGCAACCTAAATAGGACCCATAATTTAACCCTTGTGCCTTTGGAAARTTGTTTTTTAAGAAAAGACTTTAAAATGAAGAAGGAAAACTGCTTTGCTCTTCTCTTTCTCAGTTTGTTTGTTACAAGTGAATTCTCCGTACATTACAATTATGTTCTGAATGCAGACCACAATAAATCAAGTACGGCTGGTTATTCAGTATAGAGCAGGATGTATCAATGACCTGCCTCAATTCCCTTCACATTTTTTCCATTTTTAATACAATTTAACAAAATGTGAAAATGTTAAGAGCACTCAGCTGGAAGAGGAAAACAGAACAATAAATACGTCACAATCTCTTCAATTCAAACATCTTTAAAATAAATTCCTTTTCCAAGCTTCATTTACAGTCTTATTTGCACAGAGTTGCCAATCTTGATTAGCATGAATGAACTCTCTAAACATGAAGGTGACGCCTCCRAGACAGTGATATAGCAGGAGACTAGAACACCTGCAGACATCCACTATACCACAAGAGACTTTCTTTTTACTTGGAATTACTCTCAAATGAATACCTTCAAACATAAATGTACAAAAGAAAGGATATCACAATCCTTGGTTACACAGAAACCTTGTATTTTAAATGCATGCTGCTTCAGACTGTAAACTAAGGAACAAAGAAGTCTCTCTAGCTTTCAAAACCAATGTTCACTTAAAAAGGGAAAAAGCAGAATTTCTATCAAAGTCTCAAAACACTTTTAATAGGAAAACAAGTCTGAATAATGTTACAGCATGCAAGGTAAGGAAATATTGTTCAGAACACCAGTGGAACATATACAATTTTCCACAAAGACCAAAACAACCATCTGAAAGCAACAGTTTCAGTAATAAAAAAGAAACTCATAATTTCATAGCTATAATATATTATAAGACTGATCACAGGTGATACTCATCACATGAAAGTAAGTAACAAATGCCGTAACAAAGGAGGATTTTCACACCCAGCAAATCATCACATGCCATTTATTCCTGTCGATTATGGCATTTACTTGGTCATGTATTCACAAGTTAAAACTCTATGTTTAATCATAGAGTCTGGCCTGTTATAAAACATTATGTCTCAAGACATTATTTGATCAGAAGACAAGCTTAGACTAGTTCTTGCAACTTTGAGAAATCGCAATCAACCTTTTCTCAACATCTGATAGGAAGGAAGCATAAGGAATGCATTTTAAAATGCATATGGTTTGATCAACAATATACAAGCAACGATTTACTGTTATAGTTACTAAAAGAGAAGTGGCATTCCCTGTACATACAGAAAATAGTACTGCATATTGTGTGAGTACACCTCACACAATAAAAAAAAGCCAATTATCTTTTTGATGTTTATATTAAAACAAGGTCCATAACTAAACAGATGAAAAAATAAAATATCTTTACTTACTTTATTTAGCTTGTATTGTGAATTAACTACTGCCTGAATTAATATTTCAGTTTGGCTGGGAAACAAATCCTTCTAGATCAATTAGAAACTCTGTTAGCCTAGCTATAGAGATACCTGATGAAAGAGTTTTCTTTTTGTTTGCTTCAGGGATGACAGCATTTCCATTTCTCTACAGTCCAAGCTCAGGGCCCTGAACTAAACCCTAATGTTCAATTCAAAACAGTTTGATGAAATCCAAGATTCAGACCCAATTTTGTTCTAAAAGGAAGTGTTGCTTTCAGCAGGTGCCATGAAGAAAGAGGGGAGAAGCACTAAAAGCAAGGAAGAGGTCACATCGAACAGAAGAAAGCTCAGCAATGAAAGGAAAATGGGAGAGCTGAGAAWGGGTGAGGGACAGCTAGGAAAGCACCAAACTGATAGAGGATGCTCTGTCAGCCTCTGAAAAGACACCAGTAGGAGAGATCAACACTAAAAGGGACCAACCAAGCAAGTGGTGGAAGGGCAAAGAMAGGGAAACCTAAAACGAACTGTTGAAGGGAATTAAAGAACAAGGCGGGTAGTGGGCAAGACAGTGTACTTGCCAGGGACAACATTTAGATAAGAAACATTGTAGATAAAGCTGTTAATTGTACTCCTGCCATTTGGAGACTAAAGGTGCAAGATACAATGGATTCTGGGTTTGGAGCCAAATCAAAGCTCCTGCTATTGGATATGCAACTATCGTAAGCAAACAAGGCTATTTTTTTTTTTTTAATAATGGTAGGTAATGCATTGTTTTCCAAACATTAACAGTACATCTCTGCTACAAATTTTGCAATAAAATACGCAACAGTCTAAATGCACATTAGCACTAGTTTGTGTTAAGAAATATACCCTGGAGGACCAATATCGAAGAAACAGATTAAATTCTTATGCTACAGGTGGGGAGACATGTCTAGCAAACATAATATGGAAAAGTGAGGAAAATGTGGAAAGAGAACAGACACATGTACCACATATGTGGTCAAAAATGGCATTGCCAAAAGGTGAAAACCTTACACACATTCTTTTGAGAGCAGGGTTCAAWGTAATTGGACCTGACCAAAGCTTTCCTGATTTTATAGTCACTGAATTCACTTCATAAAAGACTGGACATATTAGAAAATAATGCATTCATTTTCCACTAATACATTTAAAACATAGGCAGCTGGAAAACACAAGACAGTGACTTTACACACCTGCATCTAATACAAATCTCCATTTATTTAAGAAAATAAYGACTCTTAAGAGGAATAAAATTGCTAACAGGTTACAGAGTCTTTTGCTCATACACTTCTGCTTCAGATCTGACATTGGCAAGGAACGATGGAAAGTTTTTACCAGCTGATGCCTGTTCAATGGATCAGCTGAGATGAACTGCTAACTTCAGTCTCCTCTCAGGAGTAAGCTACCCCTACGCAAAAGTCCGCTCCACGACTGGAACTCGTTCAAATGATATTTTTAAGCACAGAAGATTCCAAGGAACTGAAAAAAAATTCCTCTCTCATTAAAAAATAGTCAGTTCGAGTCAGATTTGGAAACTTTCCACATCCCATTGCTATCATGCCAGCCCACTCATGTGTTACGCACAAGGGTCTTGTTTGCTTGTTTGTTGGTATTTTTAAACGAGTGCCTGAAGGGAGGAGWGCAGTCCTGATCTGCCTGCAAGAAGGAAACCAACGGAAGATGAAGGGGTTGCGCAGCTACAATTTCTTCAYATACCACAGGGGCACAAAAAACACCAAACAGCACAACGGTATGCCAAAAAAGCCCAAGTGCCCTGAGCTCCTCTGGCAAATCCTCGCTTGTCCTCTGTATAGAATTTCCTTTTAGAACATACGTTGTCTCTTCCTTACAAGGGATTTCCTGCCGTTCCCTCTGATTTCTCAGGCAGAACTGCTTGGCCCCTGTCAAAGCGTTTCTGAAACAAGCAAACCACCTTATTCTCTCATTTTCAAACTTACCTGCTATGTATGGTCACATGAGATTCTCTGACACATGCAGTAACTGCTCTTTTTAATCAAATCATCCCGTGGAAAAACTAACTAAAGCATTCTCTAAAATCAGCAACAATAAGACAGGAAAAGTTTAAGATAAAAGAAACCTTACTGTGACTTTAGAGATCTTGAACTCCTACAACTTGCATTAATTTGACAATAAGAATCTGGGGGACCTATASACTTGTAGAATATTTAAATTAAAAACGAGGAAAAAAAACAGATAGCCCAGTTGTGTCATTCCATAATGAAAGTGGACTCATGGATCTGCAATAGGGTTTCTACGTATGTCAGGATCACAGACCTCCATGCTTCAACACGATACCTTCTGCCCATTCTCTTAACACCTTTGAAATCCCTCACCCAAAGGGGGGATATATACAAGTTTCCTTCACTTCCACCCTAAGCGTTTCTGAGCTAACTCTGGCATTTCAGCTGATCACATGTGATTTAGCTTTTATTTGACTTACCAGCCCGGGGTGTCCTTTATTGAAACCAGTAAATGGAAGACATGGCAAAGCGGTGGCAGTGCCAACAGCAGCTAACCCAGATCATGAGTATGAACGCGTGAAGCAGATGAGAACAGCATAGGAAACATTTTAGCCATAACTGCAATAAAATTTTAAATCAAGATTTCTTCTGTTTTTTCATCTAGTGGAAATACCAGACTTCCATAAAACTCACTTTTATGCTGAATGCAGGCCTCAGTTTATATACAGTCACTAAGTAAGATGATAGATAGTAAATAAATTTTAACAATAAATCACAGAACGAGGGRGTTTTTATGCCTTTGAAAAATCATGCAATAAGAGGGTATTCTGGCAGTGGCTAGGAGATGGTTTTAAGTTCTGGTCATTCTTTCAAAGCCAAAACTCATTTTCTTAAGTTGTCCTCAACATAAGATTCTGATAGAAGATCCTTTGTGTCTTTGTATATGTTCACTCCCTAAACTGAAAGAAATTCAAGAGTATTCATGTTTCTCTACTCAATTTTGTCTTAACTTCACTTTCAAGTTCCCATGAATAAGGCTGTATTACTACAAATTAATTTAAATGAACAGTCTTCCCCAGAAACATTTCTGCTCCATTTTGTGAAAAAGTAGTTTTAAACAAGATTACATCTCTGACAGGATTACACCTGACACAAATGCAATCTTTTACCTGAATGAATTGCAATTTTTCAAAACTGCAGGCTCTCAGATCCTATTATATTACATTATTTTGCTATCCATGACACCCCTCCATGCCTCATGGGAGCTTTCCCTCTCTGCTTCATGTAACATCTGTGGAGTTCCACCGGTTCCACTGGAGAATTAAAAATGAATAATGCGGTTGTTAAAGCTTCAGTGAGAAGCTGTTTCCTCCTTTCTGTACATGAAAACTTTATAAACACTTGACAGTTCTGATGACCTGCTGTTTATAACCACTATCAGGCTAGGAGATATTAGAAATATTCTTACTCCCACCTTACTTTTTTAAAGCCAACCCACGTGTTTTAATTCTAATRTGAACACTGTATAAAACTGTGCAGAGAGCATAGCAAGGAAGTGGCAAACAAAAAATGTGACCAGGACAGACACAAACATAATTAGATATCAAAGGGGTTATTTTTAGTCTCGCAATGCATTTCTCATATATGTGTTTTGGGGGATTTTGTTTGTTTGTTTGTTTGTTTTTTACCCTTGGCTTGCACTGGAAAGCTACTAATTTATTTTTTGTTGAAAACTAAAGAGCAGCATGCTTAAGAGAACTGTGGAATGATGTATCACACATACTATTTTTTGCCTTGTCGAAACATATAAACGGTAGGACGCTCCTCTCTCAGTCTCACTGATACATCAACAGAAGATACATCAGAATTCAGATCACTGGTAATTCAGTGTAACTCATTTGCCAAGGAGCCAGAATAGAGATCTATAGCATGATAAAAGACTTAAGAGGAGTATGTAAGAACATGTAATTCAAAGTTGGTGACAGTTGTTTAATTAACACTTTCTTCTATCTCCTTACTGTGTAAATTATATTATAAAAATTATACTCATCTACTAACCAGCATGTATGCAGAAATAGTTATACAAGAGTTTAAATTTAAAATTCTGTATCTTGCCTTAATCTACATTTCTCCTGGACCTGGAGATAGAACTATAAGCAATCATTCAGAGTACTGGTGGGTCATTTTGTTTTGCTGTCATTTTTTGTTTTTTTGTTAATATTTGAAGATGTATAAACAGCTGCAAAACTCAGATCAGAATGACTGCTGGTCCCTGTAGATAAGGTATTTCAAATTTATTTTGTATTCCCACAATAGAACTTCAACCCTAAAAAGTAACAAAACTTCTATGAGTATTATAAAATGGCTAAATATCTGTGACATCCAGAATCTAACTATTCATATCAGCTAGTTAACCTAAAGGATGCTGCAAACTTCTCATCCCTCCAGAAGGTAGTAATGGCAGAACATGTGTAGGTCACATAAAGATGTAAATATCTTGCAATATTGACTATGCATGTATGCAGAACAGATAGGTAGATAAATACTTACATAAATATATATACATACCCACACACAAGTACATGGCTATAGATATATAYTTACATAGCAATATAAATATATCCCTCCCCTCTTGCTTTTCTTTTTCTTTTCTTTTTTTTTTTTTGTAAAAAGGTAGCAGATTATTGATGTCTTAAGAATCCCCATAAACATCATCGAAAACTGACAAATGCCAAAAACAGAAGAAAGGTTCTTAGAAGTCTGAGAAAAAAATGAAGAAGTAAAACCTAATGCATCTTTTTCAACTCCTATCAAACAGTTCAAGCAAAAACATGATCAAAAAATTCTGTGTGTGACAATAATATTAAGAAAATATTATCAGAAAGCTATAAACCAGGAAGCTAATTTTGCATAAATTCTTAGTGCTCCACAGCAGCAAAATCATCCATGTAATCTAGATTCCCATACTCAAAGAAAAAACATCCTGGACAATGGTATCGTTTCACCAGTAGTGAAACGGCACCTACAGCATACAAAGTAACTCCAATTTCTGACCACCCGATTGATTAGTATTTAAACTCTTTCTTCAGTAAGTAGGATATTTTTACCACCTCGACAGTCTCATACACAATGTCTTCTTCCTGAAGAGTCAGCTGCCATTCTTGAAATGTTTGACTTGAGTTTTAAGGAGAATTTGGCCAATGAAGCTTATTCAGGCCTGTGTGCTTAGTTTATGTAAAACAGCCTCAGGATTCCTCTGGTGGGTGAAAAAGGATCTTTCCTCTATAAAGCATTTTATGCAACTCTCTTACCCTATCCACTCTAGGCTGATATAAAGGAACTAGATTACAGGTGAAGAAATCTTGAAACAGAGTCCAACTTTTCATTCATAAGAGTCTTTCAAACTATATTCAGAAATAATTAATTAAATAAATAAAAATCAGTTTTACACATCAACTACAGCAAGGTTGTGGGTGAGTGGAGGACAATTCAAAAAAAAAAGCCTATGAAATGAAAACAACTATGTCCTTATTTATTACTTATGATCTGATTATTTCCRTTTGCAAATAATTTGTTCTATTTTTGGTTAGCTAATATGTAGATTCAGCACARAAGGGAATCCTATACTTTTGCTTGCAAGGAGAAAATCAGGCTACACTGCTTTTAAAACATTCCAGCTACTGTAACATATAATTATTATTAATCTGAAGAAATGATATGAAGTTAATGACCTCCAAGAGGCTACAATTTTAAACCCTTTTTCCACCCTAGGGAGATGGAGGATCAGCAGTTAGTGTTCCAATTCAAGCCCCAAGCCTGTGCCAACGTATTTTATAAGCTAAATCCAGGTTTGGGAGACAGGCTGCATATTTTTCAAAGACCAAACCAGCATAAATCATRCAGTGCCAACACACTATGAGGTTAATGCTGTGTTTTACTACAGTAAGCAATTTCTATCACCATTTAAAATGAGACAAGCAAAATTCAGGCAGACAAAATCTCATGCATCAAAGATTAATTTTTCAAATACTGCGTGTAGGCTTTTGGCTACAGAAGGAACATACTGGAATAGGAGCTGCAAAAACCACTGCAGCGAAAGGAGCATAAACATCTCTATTGTAGCCCTTTCCTCTGGTTAGTGGTTACTATCAGAAATTTTATTTTTCTACTAAATATTTGASTTTTTATTCTCATTGCTGTTGGAATAGAAACAGATCAACTATATCTAATAGGTAGATGGAGAGTTATGAGGAATATAAGATATTCTAGGGGCACAACGCACCACTCGCACAGTGCCAAAATGTCTTTGAGAATGAGTATAAACCATCAGCGTGGAAAGACGTGTTCCAGCGGAAATTATTTTTGACTGAATTAAGAGACATTTAAAATAGCATCATACATAGAAATTAAACATCAGGAGAGTATTCACACCTTGGTACTTTCAACATCCCATGTGGGCTGCTGCAAATCAAGCCTGAGCCTCCTGCACCATCCCCGGAGTCTCCGGAGAGGCAGTGAGAGCGAGCATGTCGGGCGCTGACTCGCGGGAGCCCCTGCTCGGTCCCCGCAGCTGGTCCCTGCCGTACCAACCCGCCGGTACACCCTTGGCCATCACGCTACCTCGTACCATTACATCCTATTAGCACACACAGTACGAACCAACAGTGGACTCCACTACGAAGGAAATGTTCGATCGTCTAATAAGTTTTGTCTGCACCTGCTCCTGTCCTGGAGTTCACTGTTTGATGAGTGGATGGTGGCAAATGGTGTCCAGAAGAAGAGGGTTTAGATTTAACAGTAAGGATCAATAGTATGACACTTCTGCAGTCGYAGGGCCTGCAGCCGCTAATCAAACAATTTGAGCTGAACCAAGGGTTTCCAGCAGCACGCACCCTAAGTTAACCGCAACAGTGTCACCGTAGCGTGACACTACGCAGAGCATTAACTGGTCCGTTCACAAGTTAAATTTTAAAGAATCTATCCACTAAAAAATTTATGTAAGCTAGGCTCATATCCAAGGAAAAACACTGTATATTCTTGCTGATTCATATCCACACTTTTCAACGGGTAGCTACAGCATTAGGCTCTTTTCTACCCAAACTGATGATCAGCTCTGAGAACTTAGAAAGGGAGATCTTTGACCTTCTTTAATCAAAACTGATAAATACATTCCCCCAGGAGCATTCTCCTCCTCCTTTTGGGTGCGGGTCTGTGTGGGGAGGAGGTGCACAGAAGGCAGAGACAAGCCATAAAGCTTTACGATATACCATTAAAYCCTCTCTAAAATCTAAACAGCATCTTACGTTGAAGAAGTAATCATTAATATTTCCCTTCCACAATATTTGCAGCATATGCAATKTATCCTATTGTTAATGGTGAATATAGCAGGTCATTAAGGACTAAAGCCAATTAGACCAAATTAGAACAAAATAAAGGCATCACTGCACTTATCTGCAAGAGGGCTATAAAATATATAAATTGAGCTTATAAAAAGCTTTGAAATGTAGACATAACTCAAAAGAAAAACATACAAATATGTAATAAATGGTTTGTTAACCATAAAATATCCTTTCCCACAGAAATCTAAACAAAAATACCAACTGAAAAAAGGGTCTTAGAACTTTGATTAACATTAACTTGCTTTGTTTTCTTTTAAATTTTGCTTCAAATATTTAAGCTATGATAAAGATTTGAGAAATACAAAGAGGGCAACAAACAGCTGCTACAGCTCAGTGCTATTTCAGGAAAATATCCTTCTAGAGCCTCTTCTAGCTCAATCRTGTTTTCAGCAGTAACTCACAGGCTGGGTGTCTTTCTCACATGAAATTTCATCAAACTTCAGTTTAGTTGCTCATCCGCTGGCCTACAATCTTCCCTTAAATATTAAAAAGCAGTGGTGGGAAAAGATCAAAATCCTTGACCAACAGGGAGCTCACAGCCATGCTAATCTTCTCTAAGCAATCCTCTCTCTTGGCTCACCTTGAACGCCTTCCTGTTCGAGCCATCGGATTATTTACTTTTTTGATTCACATACTTAAAGCCACTTTCCCAAAATGTAAGTAGGTGATATCAATCAGGCAAAGCTAATGGTTCCTTTCTTCTGTTGCTGAAGAAAATAGCTTTCTTACTCTTGGCACATCAGAAATTTAGAATTATTTAAATCAAATTTTACATTCTATGAAATCAAAGTTTTTAAAGTAAGTGCAATAAATCAACCTGAAACAAAGCTCTTTGTGGAATCCTGGGAATTTATATAATACATTTAAATGTTATGCTCAAAAAATCTGTTTTCTAGTTGATCAATTAGGGAGTTCTGGAGTACAGTTTTGGAGTTGTGTTTCTGTACAATTAACCTTAATTACAATTCTGTAAGCGATCTCAAAGCAAATATGCAGAGATTTAAATGACTACCTTTATCATCTTACTTTAAAACCGTATCGTTCAAACGTTCATCTTTTAAACACTGAAAATCATATCTATATGATAGTAGCAGTACACTTTTTAATCTCCATTTTTTAATCTGATTAAACAAAATAAAGCCCGATTTCTCCTACTGTGTTTAATACTAGCGCTCCTGCTAACTCCTTATTTCACAGCAGGCATTGTCTTTGAGAGCACATTCACATTATTACTCCAGATTGATCTACACAGTAGCTTCGGACCAAAAGATTATGCATATAAATGGCATCTCCTAAAAGACATTGCTTAAAGTACTAAAAATATCAAGCAAGCAGAAAAATTTATTCTAAATATTATAGTTTTATTAACAACATAAAACAACATATTAAAAACTGCCTAGCCATTTGCAGCCAGGTACTTCTACTTCCAGGTTTTATTTACCAATGGTTGGCTCTATCCCATATTAGAGGCCATAAGATTTTATTTTCCTAGATTTGGAGGGGTTTATTATCAAACATTTTTCAAAGAAAGAAATAAATGATTACTACAAATACTAATAGTAGGAAAAAGTTACTTTGGGGGCCCTTTTCCTGCCAGGGTGAGTGTACCAATTACCTGCTTTGGATGTGGTCACCATACCTTCAATTGGTTTTAAGCCCATTAAATACCTGGTAGAATTGGACTGTATTTTTTAAATGTGTTCTGATAGCCTCTTTTTTATTGCGGACCTCTATAGGCAGATAACAAGYCGTAAGACTATTGTGGACCCTCAGCTCCAGCTATAAACACAATTCACAGTCAGACCATTTTCTGCCAGTAGAGCCAACGAGACTATTAATCAAATGAGAAAGAAAACAAGCATTTGTACAGCTTTAAACAGATCCTGTTCATCTGCTATTTAAAGCATGACACTATCAAAGCACTGCTCAGTGTTGGAAAATCAGTTGTACAATATTTAGAATTAACTTTTCTTTAAAAAGGAACAACAATATGAAGTACATAAGTAATTGTGATGAGTCTGGAAGAGCACTAAAGAAAAATACCCTAATGCAAAAAGCACTCTCTCTCCAACTCTGCAAAGCAGTATGAAAACGCAAGTGCCTATACAGGTGTTTGCTAAAAAACAACAATAAATGATATCAACCAAATTATCTGTTCAGTAAATAACTCAGTTSGCATTTTGGGGAGCTTTGTGTAGACTTTTGTAGCACAGAAGACAGATGGTGATTACACTGGTTTCTATAAAAGTGTACTGAATGTTACATTGACTAGTAATTAAAAAACTCGATTTGATTTCACCTCTATTTTCATATCGACTGTTCTGTGGCTTTCAAAAACATATCTTGCAAAGTTTATAAAACACCATCTCTAGGCTATAGACATGTTAATCTGTTCACACTATTAGGCTAGAAAGACAAGAAAAAATTCAACTATTTTATGTATTACATGTACTGTTACCTGTGTATTTCACACACTGACTTCTGACTGTGATACAACTACCAGCCCAAGAACAAACCGCAGAAGGCCATCCTGTAACATAATGCTTGGCTTTTTTTTTTTTTCAGTCAGCCATTATTTTTCAATTTTTCATTTATGAAGAAGTTAGGCATCAGGCATTCTTATTTAAGATAGGTAAACACAGCAAAGTATACAATAAAAATAGAATAGATAATAAAGCAGATTGCCAAAGGATTTTATTTACCAACTACCAGTTTCCTAACAAAGCATACTTTCCTTCAAATATCAAACTTATTCTAGCTTCCACCAAGTTGTCTATTAAAAAAATAAAAAAGAAGAAGAAGCAGCAGCAGCAACATGCTGCATGGCTGCATGATGTATGAATCTTCTTCAGCGTGGAGTTTTCAGTCCAAGCCCAAGTTCTGCATCATAGAGCCCATAYGTGGACTGCCATGTCCTGAAGCAGTTTAGCTGAGTTCACCAAACTGTTTCCAAGCAAACTTTTCCAGGACCAAGAACTAGAGGTGTTCAGATCCCAAGGGTATATGATTGGAACAGTCATTCTTTTGAATCACACACACACACACACACACACACACAAAAAAAATAAAAAATCCAGTGTGCTAGGAAATACATTTCACATTTTATATTATCCACCCAAGTAGAATCCCAAGAAGAGCAGAGACAATATTACACTACACCAACTCTTAATGGTTCAGTACCGCTGGTCCAATATATACAAATAGAWAAGTGAAAAGCAAACTCGTATTACAGAAGCCAGCAGGTCATCTACCTACAACTTCGAAACAAGTTGCTGACACAAAGTTGCATCATAACACACATCTGCATGGTAAATTTTGGACCTTCTGGTACATTCTTGGTCTCATCGCAAAAATCRGATGCAAAATTGTTTCTATAGTCAAATTGTCATACTATTATGACAGACTGACACAGAGTGACAAAAAGATACCAAGTGCCTCCAAATCTCTTTGAAACATGACAGAGTCTTGGTTGTTTCAACACTTTCAAATGAATGCTCTACAATATATTACAATAATTTCTGAGCCTATAATCAAGAGCTTCGAAGAGGAAAAGAAAAAATAATAGCTGGTCAACACAAAGGTATTTCATGAAACATAAAAAAATAATGCAAAATGAAAATAGAAATGAAAAAATGKAATCTAAGAAACTATGAGTATCTAATTCTCAGCCTCCACTTGCGAACTGCACATTTCCTTTTTTCYTGTTTATCACTTAATATGTCTCGTCCCCATCACCTGCTGATGTAAGACCAAATACAAACAGATACATCTCTGATTGTTTGAATTTTAATTTCTAAGAATATTCATTAGGTAGGATATTGCCTTTTTTCTACCTGTGGATATAGGTTTTATTACAGACTTCAAGTGATGAAGGGTTTTTGTATTGTTTCATTTACTATTCCTACAAAGAGAACAAATCAGAAAAACTCTCCTATAGGCTGTAAACAAGATCCCACCCTGCAAAATCTAATGGATGCAAGACGCATTAAACTGTTATAAAATTTAAAGGGATGTCATGCCTCAGACATGATCTTTTCCATTTCAAACACAGTTCAGTGGCTGTTGCTTTGGTTCTTTGTATTTAATTTTTCTCATTTAAGTATATGGGAGGAATTATGCATCCATGGACCCACACCATTTTTTTTTTTTTTTTTTGGTTGCTTTGGTTCTTTGTATTTAATTTTTCTCATTTAAGTATATGGGAGGAATTATGCATCCATGGACCCACACCATTTTTTTTTTTTTTTTGGTCCCTCTCTTGTTTTTTATTTAAAGGGACAAGTGAATAACTCTCAGGAAAGTACAATATGTCATCTATTTAGCAATCCTATCTGCTATACAGGAGTCTTGTCAAGGTTTTGGCCATATACCAACACCACATAACTACCTCCCTGGAYGAGCTCAACTTCTTCTCTGAAGTCAAATTAATCTTTTACAATTAATCAATAACATGTGGCAAATCTAAGTATAAAACATAGCAAAGTTTCCCAGTACATAGCAATTTTCTCTGTCAAGGAAATAATTGGTAGCACTCATCATCATCAAAGAAGGAGTCAACAACATTTTTTTTTTTCACCTAAGGCACTAAAAGGCCACAGGAACCTGAAAGATCCTTATTACTGCACTACGTATTTGATTTGATAGACTTGGTAGACTAAGACAGCAGATCTGAATGTATTTGAATGTACCACGTTCCTAGCACAGACTGCATATGAACAAAGAGCTTGAATTCTACTGATACGTGCTTTGTAATGCTTTCTTGATATTTGTATCATCACATCTTAATACATTCTCCTGTAAGACCCATACTTGAAGAGGTTTCCTGGTGTTTTATATAATCGACTGTCTGAGCAACATGCTGTCAGTATGTTAATTTTTTTCCAAGACTGGCTCAACATCTATGCAACAAGGTCAACAGGATGGGAATTTTGACAATTCCACTTTGAAAGTGCAAAAACATTCCAGCGCGTACCCGTGTGCTGCTGAATGCTAAAGTGTGACAGATGCCKTCACAGTAATTGCCAATCAGCCTCTACACAGCAGCTGAAAACACAATACATCACTTTGATCTCCTTAGCTCTCAGAGTATTCACAACCAACAGTCTGCGTGAAGATTCCAAAAACTGTCTCGATGGAACTTAAATATGATAATGTATATTTTGTTCATACTTCATAAAGCATTTCAGATCCTTAATGATGCATATGAAAGAATACGTTTTAGCTTGCAAAAAAATAAATATGAAAGATGCTTTGTATTTGAAAGACGTGTAGGTTTTCATTGGATAACATAGGTGAAATAATAATTTAGAAAAGCCTGAATTGCTTTGAGGGAAGGACATTACATTACAGAGCAYGCTTAATTAAGTTTTGCTGCTAATTTCGTAAAATGAATACCTTGCTGAATTAGACTACAGGGAGATAAAACATGCATACTAGCTCCACGTGGTTAAAACAAACACACACACGAAAAATGCTGAGAAAGACTGCACTTACATTTTGCAGGTAGGTCGTATCCACAAGTAATTTTTGCTTGTCCAGTCTCACAGCCACTCAGATTGCGACATTCAGCAACTAAGTAGGGCCCAGCAGCTCTGTGTATACAGCCATCTACTACAAAATAAACCCAGGAAATTTATTTATTAAAAGTCAGTCTTTATGGCATTCACACAAATGTATGGCCACAAACATTTACTGCTCATTTATATATGCACAGTRGAGATTTACTGATTTATACATAGACAGCCAAGTATATACAAACATTTTTTCCTGCTAAAATTAGAGGTTGTATGTTGAATAACAACAAAAAAATTAAACTTAGTCAACAGCAGCTAATTGGAAAGAGAATACCTAGAAAATGCAAAGTAGAATTAAAGTATCAATAATAGAAACAAGTCYTGTGCAAGATTCTAGGAAATTCTCATTATGAATTATGAAAACAGGATTCCAGCTAATTATCAAATTCTTTTTTACTCTACACCTCTAATTCTTCTAGTATTATGCAGACTATTTCAAATCACTGTCCTATTAATGCCTTCTCAAAAAAATCTAGAAATAATGTTTCTRGATTTGAAATTTATCAAAATACGTCATTTTGACTTTTTTAAAAAAACCTTATTTATTTTGCACTATTCATGCAATACTCTGGAGTTAATTAAATAATAATTACTAAAGGTTGCAATTGCAGCTAAGTAGGTAAGAAAATTAGTAAGCACACAGTTCTTATTGCCCTCAGGAGCCAGGAAAAGAATAGCAGCAAGCAGTGAAAAAACCCAAAACAATAACAACAGAACCCCAAAACCCCACTGGCACAGCATTTCTGCCATCTCAACACGCAATCAAAGATACCATTTACTGTAATTATAGTAAAAAGTTTAAGAAAAGAAAACAAAAGAATTAGCCATCCTAGTTATCTGGAGAAGTTGCCCTTTACAGAATGCTGAAAACTTTATGACTTTTTTCAAGGTATTCTATGCCATTGTTAATTGTTAAAATTCATATTCATATTCATACTAAAACTGGATAAATGATTCCTTCTAATATGCTGTACTCATCCTGGACCTAGTGCCATTAATTTTCAAAACATCACTTTGAAACACTTTATATTAGTCAGAAAGATAATTACAGAATCATGTCTTGTTAAACTTTCAGTGAAATTTTCTAAAATTTTCTCATTTAAAAGAATGTGTGTCAAGCCACYAGCCTGAAGCAAGTTCTGCACTATCTAACGTGAGAAGAGTTCTTACCCTACCTTAGCTGAACTTTTGTTTTAAACGTACTTGAAATCTCCTCCTAATATACTCCAAGATGTAATGCAAGAAAAAATGTTTTGCAACCTCAAGAGGAAAAAAAGAACATTTGAAATCTGTCCTGCGCTCACAATATTCTGTTTAATTATTTTAAGTTAATTACRAAATGCTTTTCCAAACCAAGTACGATAAGTAACCCAATATGCAATGAAACTSAAGTATATGTTTATAAGCACCACCATTTTTATCAACATTAATATTTCCTGAGACATTAACATACAAACAGCACCAAGACTGAGGACTAACACTTTACGCATAACCCTCAACCCCTTCACCTCAGGGGTATCTGGAGGGAATTTAAGAATATAATCAAGGGGGAATACAATTTGGACAAATCAACCTCTTTTCCCCAAACTGCGTTTATTTTAGCATACTTGTAATGCAGAGGAAACTGAAATACAGATGGCCTCCTGCAGGTTTCCTGCAGCAAGGTCACGCTCCTTCCCTCACAGGTCCGCACCTACTGCCTATGAACAAAGCGTTCAGCTCCCTCCAGTAGGACGGAAAGGTAATTGAAAAAAAATTAAATTCTTAACTGAGGAAAACTCATTTTATCATAACCAGTTTGGCATATGGCAAGGAAAATGGAAGGCATCCAACAAAACAAGCAAGTAAATGCAGACGCTTCTCTTATAAAGGCGGCATAACAGGAAATGATTGAACACTCTGGACATGCAGAGATGGAAACTTAGACATTAGCTTTTGATATAGTCCACTGACGGATTACACAGAAGAATAATCCCCCCCTCAGATTCACAAAATTTTTAAATAACTTTTTTCCACCATAGTTAATGAAATATTTGATCAGATGACCTCTAAGTGTACATTTTCCATTTAATGAGAATAAATCATGACAGAAATATTCTGTATTTTCARTATTATATGGAATGTATAATATAAACTCAGTAATTCTCACAGCAAAAACCCAAGCAGTGAAATGTCTTGCCAAATATAAGCACTCTACATAACATCAAGAAAAAAACTGGCAAAGAGAGTGGATTAGCAAATCTAAATATGATACTTCTGTCTCTGCTAAAACATGCTTTAGTTGCACTTYTTCAAAAAAATATGGAAAAGGGATGCACAAAACCTTCATGTGAGAAATTCTGTTTTCTGAAAGTTTGCAATGACTAGTAACACAAGCTAAAAGTGAGATAAGCATTGTTATCATGATAACTTTATGGAAATTACAGATAATGGCAACAACCTCAGGAGGAGATGATGATGACCAAAGATATATTGTTACTGTGCAGTAAAGAGGAAAATTGCTTTTGTAAGAAAGTAAAGAATTTTTGATATATTGGTTACAAGTATTTCAGCTATCGAATTAGTTCGGTATCGAATAGATACTCATCTGTGTTTTTTTAAACAGATTTGGAAAATATTAAGCCATAACCTACTGCTCCTTTCCTGGAATTTCCTTATGTAATTGGCTGTAAAAATCCAGGCACTTATGTTCAAATCTGATTTCTTCCCGAGATCTCTGCATACTGTCTTCCCATCCAGGTTTCTGGAAATCATATACATACCTTGGGTCATTTATATACACAAGTGAGCTGTCACCTTGCAGTTATGAGACAGATGTGGGGAAAATGCCACCGACAAGACCATTAGTC
Organism: Rhea americana; assembly: GCF_003343005.1. Taxonomy (NCBI): domain Eukaryota; kingdom Metazoa; phylum Chordata; class Aves; order Rheiformes; family Rheidae; genus Rhea; species Rhea americana. The sequence goes on from NW_028186339.1 coordinate 1,152,107, forward strand.
ATAGCTGACAAGGGCATTTGGTTGGCATTTCTAAGTATTGGCAACACTTGACAGTACCAGAGGGAGGGTTGCTAACTGCTCAGTTTGAAACTGTACTTCTTGATATGGTTTTCTTGCCAATATGCCAAGTTATTTCTATCACATTAATACTAAATGAGTCCTGACAGAGGGCCAGGGGTCCCTGCTCTGATGCCACCCATGAGGCAGCAAACATCCACAGAATGGTTCTTCTTCCCTTCAGCTTTCACCTCCTGAACGCAGCCTGCCATCCTGCTTAACGAGCCCTGCAATCCCACCTGTGAGGTTTGACGGTCAGAAAAACACAGGAGATGCATGTGGAGACCCAATACTAAGTGCAGTTGTAGATGTATTGTTTCACCAAGGCTTGGATGGCACAGCACAGAGGAAGGAGTTTCTTAATTTTGAAGACCTATGCAGATGAACTATATCTTGAGGGCTAAAGTACGATATAAAGAGCTTGAGATTTTGCTGTACGCTTCAAACTATTCACGCTTGCTTAAAGCTTTAAATACACGAAACACACTAAAGAGCTTTGTATTAGAAGTACTACTCTAAACATTTTCATTAAAAATAATATTAGCTATCTCATTGCATGCATCCACATGTTTTAGGACTCACTAGGGAAAGTATTTTCTTCTCCTAACAATTCAGCAAAAGCAGTTAATAAAGAAAATTTTTTTCAATGGTACTGTAATCAATGATTTTGAATACACAAAGATGTCACCTGAATAAAATAAAAATACCTGGATAAAACCAAAAGTTTCAAAATAAAACTCCCAGACAAAAAAAAAAAGGAGTTAAAAAATGGAAATCTTTAACAACATTTTTTTATATTGCATGATAAAGGATGATAAAAGGTTAAGTCTCTTGTCTTTTATTTTTTTTGTAAAGCAACTTTCTTCTCCAGAATTAAAGGGTTAAGGTTACAGAGTAAAAACAAGCTAATTTACTGATACAATACAGAATAAATCTATTCTTGTTGAAAATCTCTTAAAATTGCAAATGAAGCAAAAACAAAGGAAATACAGAATTAAGGGTGTCATGGGATGCTGCTTAAAAAAATAACCTCAGCAAAACTAGCCTTGTAGTGCAGATGGTAATAAAAAATGGTAAGGTAATCAAACACCACAGCAAAATAATGCAAACCTTCTGGGAATAATAAGCCTCAAACTTCTTTTGTGACCTTGCAGTTTGAGTCTAGATAAATGGAAATTATGGTGTAAACAACATATGCAGATTTATCATCTTATATTTCAAGAATCTATACACTATTTTCTTCCATACTAATTTGTGTTCTCTGGTAGTTTTCTGGATTTTTATTTCTGGTTTTCAGCAGGAAATTCAGGACACTTACTTATTCAAGAAAGTTAAGTGTGCATGACTTAGCTATGCAGCAGCACTGTTCTTCCAGCATGGTAAATGCCAGGCCTGAACACAGACACAGGAGAGTCATTGTAGTGGGTATATYGTCAGGGACACATAGGAGGCTGCTGCTGCGCCAGACTGCAGCACACCTCTGCTAAACACAGCTTCAGGAGCTGCGGACCCGTCCAAAACAACCACTGCAAAGGACGTTGCTGGAAACCAAAAGAGAAAGCAATTTCATTCTGCAAAACTGGTGAAGTATCTCTAGGAAGTTCATGGGAATTAAGTACTGCGAAAGTCACAACAGCACCTCTGAGACTCATGTGACAGGGAAATAAATCCTGCCCAGCAAGAGACAACAGCTGCTCATCGSATGAACAAAGTGGCAATCTTCAAAAGATGACAACACAGATGCCAGTCMGCTACTGCTGCTAGAAACGGTAGTTTATGTTACAGAGGGGGCTTCTACACGTTGGGAAGTTTAATGAACTGATTTTTAATCAATGCACTGGTTTATAGCCTCCCCACATAATTAATTCTAAATACTTAGCACCTCTACAGTACTCTTTAGCCAGGAACTCAAGTTTAAAAATATGATCCAACTTAGCTTTAAAATTCTCCATTTTTAAAACACAGTAAAGCCTGGAGGTACTGTATATTTTGAGATGGCTRTTTCACTGATCTAGGGTCATATTTTACCACAGTCAATCTAAATCTGTAGCTTCTTAAATATCCTTATTTTCAGAAATGCTAAGTGCCTGTATCTCAGCTGAATCAAGACAGAAAACTAAAGAGGTTCAAATCTTTGAAACTCAAGCTGCTGATTAGGTGTCCATTCATATCCTCTTTAAAGTTTTTAAAGACTTTAACCTGCATTTAGGAATCAACGCACTGAGCTTGCACAATAGGCCTCCACAGAGCCACACTTAGAATCGTGGAATCATAGAATCAGTAAGGTTGGAAGAGACCTCTGGAGATCATCTAGTCCAACCTCCCTGCTCAGCAGGGAACTGCTGAGAACTCCAGGTCCTCCTTGCTCCCACCACTGACCCACTCTGCAGAGTAAGGGCAATGCAAAGTAACAAGAAAAATGAACAGTGCCCTTATTCTAATATGAACAGCAAAGAACAAACCCACTTAGAATAATACATGTGTTAATATGTTAGCCTTATTGTAAGGTCATACACTGAATTACATGGGAAACTCATATTTCAGAATATAGTTTAGATGAAATCTTCCAAATTTAACATTAAAAAACATCAGTTATTAAAGTCACTGGAATTAAGTTATTAAGATGAAAAGTGACTGGAATTAATTGTTAAAAGCAGCTGCATGCAATATGAGAAAGCTGTCCTTAATCTAGATGTAGTTCACATTCAAAAATAAGAGCAGCAACTGAAAGATCCAACATAACCAGTATCCATGATACAAACTAGCAGGACGACATGTAAAAGTAAAGAAGTAAAAACTGATTCCAAGTAAGCTCATTTACTCACAGATCTTTTAAATTTTAACTCTGTTCTACACTTAGTGCACAAAAACAATCATTCTTATTTCGACAAAAATAGAAAATAATAGTAAACCTACACATGCTGGCCGCAGATTTTTTTAGTCAGTCAAATATCTTGGGATATCAGAAACTTAAATTAAAAAATGCATATAAAGTCAAATAAAACCCATTCTGGCATGTTGGCAATAATTACTGGTAAATCCCTTCCATAAACAGCTATGCAATAAATAGAGTGTTCATTCTCTCTCACACTTAGGATGTCATGTTTCTTAGTCTCCGAGTGCTCCACTCCACTTCTGCAGACAGAGTTATAACGTCAACAGAATTCACACTTTTGTCAGCCCACTCAAGCAGCAGAAGGGCTCAGAGAAACATGGGTCTTATAAACCTGTCTGAATGTCACACTTTTGGCAGCAAAAAAAGAACTAGGAAAGGCTCCAACAGTGCATCTCCAGTTCTTCCCAGTCCAAAACCCTGACATTAAGGCATGTGCAAAGAAGCCATTCATTTCCTTTTAATTGTGTTAGTGTTGAGACACCTGACATTGCATATTCATTTACAAATGGAAATGAGACAGCTAAGCCTAAATACCTCACTGTAGCAAGCAGAAAATCTGCCTGTTGTTTATTCATAACTGAAGTGATAAGCAGAAGTCTGGTGAACTTTCAGGCTATACTACTAAACCAAATTCATCTGAACTTGCTCACAGGTTCCAGAATCAAAATCTCTTAAAAAGCTGCATATTTTTTCATGTGGTATCATCACGAGGAAATAGGGTCTTCTGGGGACTCCTGAATCCTTTCTTATTCCTCCTTTCTTTAGCCTTCTATACAGTCACAGTGCTACATTTGCAGCTGGATACCATAAAGATTAGAAGGACAACAAGTCTTAACCATGTTTCACCTCTAGGATGTCTATTTCTTCTGTCCTGGATTTCAATTCACGTTAAGAGTGCTCTTACAAGACGTCTGTACGGAAAAACTAAAAACTACAAAGAAAAGAACTYTGAAGTTAGGTGTCATGTAACCCTCCATCATAGCCTCTTATTTCCACTAAAAAAATCACATAGAATTGATTAAAAATAGGAACGGGTGATAGAAATTATAGCTGTGTCCCTCTGAAGAGGCAGGGAATTGATTTAACAGGTCAGTAACAATCTCTATCTATTCTGGAGATACAAATTTAATTCTAATATTTAGCATTCTGAATCAGTCTTCAACTTAATGATGCTGTACAAGTTCAGGAAGATGACATCAGGGATTTGCACATTATTCTGTCATATGATCGAAAAAATTACTATTATATACATTGGAACACTTTTTCACTTTCAAAGCCCTCTGCAACTTAGACTCTCCGTGACTCTCATTTCTAACTCCACATTGACTTTTGTCAATGCCAAGCTGCAACTGGACCAAGGTGCCAACCTTTTTCATCCACTTTTCATCATCTTTTTTTTTTTTTTTTTTTTAAGTAAACACTTCCATGTTTACTCTCTCAATAATAGGAGAAGCTCACTATAAATATCCACATTATTATTCTTAAAATCTTGCTGTAACTCTCCTTTGCCACAATGCCCCTTAGGTTACTGATGAAATTAGGCTACTACTATGATATCAGTCTCTGTCTAGTATGTAGAACAAGTCAGTCTCTTTTYTCCTCCTACACTCTTCTGAAGCATTAAGTGAAATTCTGAGTAAAAGTGAAAAATCCAAGAATCATGTCTGAAAGTGCAATGATACTCACATGCAAAAAAACCAGGGATTCACTAATGTTCTGATACTGCATGTGCATAAAATTAAGAACAGAGGAATGGACAAACCTCCAAGACCCAAGATCCACCCATCTCAACAATCTATCTGAGATACTGGCCAAAGGCAAAAGCTTAAAAAGAACAAAACAAAACAAAAAGCGCGAKAGAGAGAGAGAAAAAGAAAGAGAGAGAGAGTGCAAGCGAGAGAAGCTAGTGGTGTTTACACAGACTGTTCTTCCARTCCCCTCAGGATCCTCCTGACCAAGATGTTTTTCTGCATCACTCTCAACTCATTTTTCCTCTACGAACTTGAAGAAGCTCTCATTGAGTTCCCACAGGCTTTTAACATACACATCTCCCGGTATTAGCTAACTACGGGGTGAAGAACGTCAGTTTTCAACCTGTTACTCAATGTCTTCATTCAGGGCCATCAATTCTTACAGCAGAAGATGTGAACAACCGACCCTTTCCATGCCACACCAGATTTCACAGACATCKTTCTCGTACCACTTCAGACCTCTTTTTCCTGACTGAAGAATCATAACTTGTTTGGTCATTCTCCGAGCGGAAGTTGCCCCAGACTTCAYGACGAATAGAGATTATTCATCTCTGTTCTTCAGTTCTCCTGTATCCTTTCTGAGATGGGAGCACCAGAACTGCACACAATGTTTGTGAAGCAAACACACCATCGATTTGTACAACTGGTATATATTAATATTCCTTCTTTTGTGCTTTGTTTCTTTTCTAGTAATTCTTAATGTTAAATTTCCTCTTTGGTTGCTACGGAGTACTGAGCATATTTTTCCAGGGAACTGTCCATTATATGCCCAAGATCTTGTTGCTACATGATGATGATCAGCTGCAAGCCCATTATTTTTTAGAGGAAGTTAGGATATTTTTTCCCTTGTATGTATCACTCTACATTTATTAATAATGAATTTCATTTGCCATTTTAACAGACACTAACTGGGACTTGTTTTCTGGGAGCATTGTGTGAGCACCTCAAACTCATGTAAGCACTTGAATCTGTATCTTGTATCTTGTCCTTGTGGAATGTGGACAGCACCAGTAATATAGAAATAAATACCATTATTCTGAGTAAAAGCATGCTGCTAACCTAAAAAAAGTGAATGAAAGTAGAAAAAATATAGTGAGGTGAGAAAGTTTGTGCTTACTTTTTTTCTCCTTTTATAACAAATATAGACAGGCACTTCCTTCTCTGTTGTTTGATAATTTGATTCAGTTTTTTATTAACGCATCTTTTCCTTTTCTGTACGATCTGGCATTTTAGAGCTCCACATGAAGAGACAGGAGACTGCAACGGCATGCTCTACTACTTGCAAACGTTTTGAAATTTCTAAGTATGTGGGCTAGTCATGGCAGATGAATTGTATTAGCCAGAACAGATATTTGCATATTCAGAGTACAGTTATTAAGCAGTAATYACATAGTGATTATACAAATTTATTCACTATGATCAGCTAATAGTTGTCAGGCATGGGTCAAGGATCCAGACAGAACCAACTACTGAGGAATAATTGTACAGTGACTGTGTAAAAGGGAACCTTATAACTGTTGGTGCATCCTCACATTCGAACAGGCTGTTGGAATGTCATTTCTAGATAGTTTTAAAGGTATACCAAAAGTAAAATAATGTCAAACGTTAACCATTTTTTCCCACTGAAATGCAAAGGAATGAGATCTAGCAGCTTCTCTTTTCAGAGAATATGGAAGCAAAGGCATTCTCACGTAAGTCTTTGCAGATCAGAAACGTGAAAGCTTCTGTATGAAAGTACAACTTCCAACTAAATATAATTATACTAGACACTGTCATGAGAGAATGCAATGTTTCTCTTTAGCTACAGCGGTGCATCAACTACCAGCAGGTTGTATATCACTACTAGAGCAAAAGAACACATTAAAACTTTGAAAAAACCTAGGAGAAGGCAGAGCCTAAGGCAGACTGAAGAGAGATGAGATACAAGCAGAATTCCATGTAACTGAAGAGCTCCACTTCCCTTAAACTGGCAAGAAACAAAAGATGGTCAGGTTTGCCAAGAAAAAGCTTTCAAGACTTCAGACTTTCTACACATTTTCTTTTGCTTGTTTGTTCTGAAGAGTAATCTCTTCCCTTTCTCTCTTACCAATAGGGGTTCAGCTTGACTTTTCACTGTCACTGAATCTTYATGCAGGTTTAAGCAATGCATTATCCATGAAAGAGCAAAGATGAAGAAATTATTAGGGGAAAGGTAAGCTACAGGAATAAAGCATGGCCAGTTCTGAAAGCAGTGCTTCTACAGATGTCTTGCACATCCACGTTCCTAGGAAAAAAAAAAAGTCTTAAGTTTAACAGGCTTCCCTTCGTTAGACAAGCGGTTAGCCATTTCAGCAGGTACAATTACTCAAGGAGAGAATGGCTTTTATACAGGTAGAATCCACTTCCCAGAGAGCTCTGCATGTCAAGAAAGTCCTTGAATTAGGCTGTGAATTCGATGAGAAAACCAATTCATAGAGCAAGCGTTGAAACGGTATTAATAGTGACAAACACTGATAAATAGTTATGCACTCTGTTTAATGTAGATCAAAGGCTTTTCAGAGTGTGTCGTTTTCTCCTACAAGAGAACTACCATAATTTAAACTTAAGATGCTTTTGATGCATGGATTATGACCAAATGGCCCTCTGATCAGATGTTTATATATATATACACACACACTTACATATACATATATGTGTATGCATATCTTTTGATGCATGGATTATGACCAAATGGCCCTCTGATCAGATGTTTATATATATATACACACACACTTACATATACATATATGTGTGTGCATATATGTGTATGCATATGTGTGTGTCTCTCGCTGTATACATAAAAGTTAACAAGTTGGCTTGGAARTTAGCCACCAGGACATACAAAGGACTTAACCTACAAAGGAGTAAGACTAAGCATCTAAGCATCAACAAGGAGATACTTTTTTGTGTGCAGTAAGGTTAACACTACTGAAATACCAGGAACCATTTAAAGAGTAATGTCTGATTTACTTATTTCCTGGACCATTTTCAGTTGTGTTAATTTGCTTTTATCATGAACCACTGAAGAGAGAAACCTTGGTTGAGATACTTCTCAGGCTGCAATCACAGAAACATCCTCTCAATTTGGAGTGCTATTTGAAGCCAGATTAATTAACAGTATTAATTATACAAAAATTGCCTTGCAAAAGGTAAATCCAATTGAACACATTACAATATATTCAAATGGAATAAATACCAGGGAAGAAAAGGTAAACACTAGATTAACCAGAAAATGATTTATGAACAAGGTTCTTTCAAACAGGGTTTTAAGACAAGCATAAGAACTAATTACCAGGAAAAAGACTTAAATATTCAGTCTTCTTGTTTGGAATCTATGACAAACCATATGTGCATCAAATCTAAGATGTACATCAAAGCTAAGAAAAATGCTTTCCAAATGGGAATTTTAAAGACCTAGGCCACAACCAACATGCACCAACGTTGAAATATCAAATGTTTTCAGGCTGCATGGAAAAGGACTACATCTACTAACTGCAATTTCCCCTACAATAACAGTATTATATCCTGATACAGAGCAGTATCACAAATCAAATACAAAAAGAAAGAAAGATATTTATTCTCTGAGAAATCACTAATATGTCAGAGTTCATTACAGTATCTGTCAAATCTAGAAAAAATTAGAGGCATCACTACAGCTTTCACACACAATTAGCTATACATGGTGTTAAGGGGATAAGCTATCACCATTATACCTTAYCTTCCACTTTTACAGCTAGACAGAGTGTCTGTGACAGTAAAGTTTTATTTTGAAGCTGAAAAGTATTATACTAATCTAGGATCTTCTGATACAGATTTGTTCRTAATAACAACATGAAACTTCAGTGACTGCATGACCATGATAAAAAGAAAAGGAAGGACAACTTTTSATGTGCTTTTTTAAATCTTTTTTATTTAAGATCAGAAAAAAAATAGGAAGGATGATAGATTAAAAAAATCCTTTCCGCATTGCCTAATGTACTTGTTTTTTGCAGTGCAATTACTTAGAACAGAAAATAATAATAAAAAAAAGATGTGAGTAGGAGACAAAGCCTTATAATAGCAAGTGACCTTTAATGGTAGATTTAAGATCCCAAAGTTGTCCAGAGAACTTCTCTGAGCTGTTCCCTATCCAGCCCTTCAGAGTGTTGTACTTCAACAGCCTGTTTAATCGAGTCCCACACAAGCACTTTTAACCAACAAAAAAGTTAAAGCCTGTAATTAATGAGCTTACTACTGCTTACTTATTACGGCACTGCCTGGAACCTCCTTTTGCTCCTTGAGCTGTGGGAAGGGAAATGAAAGTACTAAGTTCAGCTTAAAATTACAATCTAACAGTTTTCAAGTCAGAAACAAGATAGCCCACTCAAATGGCTGTATTTACCAGTTCAGTAATTCTGGTAATTCCCTCCCCAAAAATTTTATGTTTGTCCTAAAACGCTATTAAAGGAGAGATATGGAACAGAAGAAATAAAGAGCTGGTTAATCTGTGCAGCATCATTATGTATTATTTAGTTTAATATCTTCTTGTAGTAAACAAAATTATTATGTGCCATTTTCTTCAAGAGAACATTGTAGTAAATTTGGTAGTGCAACAGAACCATTAAAGTATAATAGTGTACACAGAAAAATTCAACTGATTAGCAAGCAAAAATATGTAATTATGCCCACAGTGTGGGACTCTGTTGGCTGGTGTTTTATTGCATACTGCTTTGTAAGACTACTTTGCTGCCAGAACTAATGAGGAAAATACTGAGTTGTTCCTTCCAGTTGTACTAGAGTTTTTTTGTCTTGATTTTATTGACATTTATAAAGTGATCGTCACATGTAACAAACAAGCCRCGCTGCCAACACTGTGAGCTGCAGTCTGCAGTAACTAATGCGTGAGCGACATCAATGCCAGAGCAATGATCCATGGACCCAGAATGCACTAACTGGAATTTTAAGAGAAGCAGCAACTTATCTAAAGCATCCTAACTTTGCTACAGTCTGAGATTACTACCTAAATAATACACAAGCACTGAGACACGATTTTAAAAGCAAAAACCATAACCTGTTAAAGTAACGGTAAACATAGATATTAAAATATGCATATGTCCAATATATACCAGCAATTTTTTCAAAGAAAATGCATATGATTACAAATAGAAAGAATGAACAACATAAATTCTATGGTGTTTCATCTTATACTAAATGTCTAAATTTTCTTCTCCAGCTATCATTTAAAGAGAAAAAAGTAAATTTCTAGTATTTTAGAGAAAGGCTGGAAAGTTCCAGTTTAAAAAGCCTGCAGAGAAATTGAAGTAATAAAGAGTTAATCTGTTCTCATTAGCTTTGATTTTTTTTTTACCATATGTGTTTCATAACTAAATGTAGTCTGACTCTATTAGAAGCAAGCGATCATTCTAATATGCCAGGTAGTAAAGCGTGAGGATCATTCCTCACGAGCTGCCAGCATGCAACGCTGCCTGAACATATCCAGGTTCCACATCCCGTACCAGTGACTGACCCCAGGTGCTAATCCTACTTTGCAAGCAGCCTCCTTTCTGGAAACTGTTATAGAGCACAATCTTTACCCCCATTTAAGAGATCTTAACAGCTTATGCCAACAGTGTCAAATGCAATATAATTTTCAACATAAAGTCTTAATGTTACTCCACCTACAGTAAGAAAGTAAACTTTTAAGAACAGCTTCGCCTCCTTCTTTTCATATTATTCCTAGGCAGAGAGAGGCTTGCAAATGGGAAGCTATATGCAGGGATATAAAAAGGCAGCGAGGAGAATTTGGCAAGGAAGCTTGGAGAGCTTGCCATCCATACAATGAGTATATTAAGCCACATCTACATTGTTCTATTTAAAGATGAATACTACATTTAACATTTTGGCTACATCTGCGTTAGCAAATACTGAGGACGAAAAAGAACACATCTGCAGAGTAAAACAGCTGTGACTGAGAACCATGCTATAATACTATAAACATATCAAGGTTTTGGGGAGGTGAGGAGGTAGGTGGTCTTTTCCTTTTTKGGGGGGACTAGTTCTCGCCTTGTTCCATAGCCCAAATGCCAGTTTTCAGGTGGACACACTGGGAGCTCCTGGAGCACACATCCTCCAGCCTAGCTTTACTGCAAAGCCCTCTGCTTCACCTGCCCCTAAATACTCAATGACACCAAATGCTAAAGCAGTTGAGGACAGTCAAGGGATTTGCTTCAAAGCACATGGTAAGTCCCAACTAAAACTCCAAGGTAAATGCACCCTTCAAATATTATTTTTCCTTGAAATCTACTTGAAATTTTCAGGAATTTTAGCAATGTCAGAGTTAGCGTACCTGCAACTAAGGGGCAAAAGCCCCGATTCTCACACCGGAGTAATAAAATTTTCTGCTTTGTAAGAGGGCAACAGTTTTGTCCCTGAGCCCAAGCGAGCTAGATGAAGCCAAGTTCAAAAGACCAAAGCATTAATCACATCAAACTCTGCACCTGCCACTCAGGAAAGTCAGCAGGACAGGATATTCACCCCTGAAGGTCTGACTTGTAAACAGGCACTAACAAAGAGCCAAGCAATGGCAGAACAAAGACATCCAGCAGTCACCCTCGGGCACAAGCGCAAACAAGCCTCSTCTTCCAATGACTAATACGGTCTGCTCCCACTGGTAACGCTCTGGACAAAGTGTCTGGAAGCAATACAACTGAAGGAGTGATGGAGAACCTCTTTTAAAGCATCCCAATGATTTAAATAATCTAATGCCGTTGCTCTAGTTACTTCTGATGGGAAGATCATCAAGGAAAGTAATTCCCCTCCAATGCACGGTGATACACCATTGTATATAAAAAGGTATACAGCTAAGTACTTGTGAAATACRCATCTCTGTTCAAAATGAATAAGCAGAAGGTGTGAATATGCTGGTGAAACACTTTGTAAGACAGTCTCCAAAAGAGTTATACTTAATTTACAATCCCACACCGTAAATATTTCATGTGCTTCAGTATTTCTAGCATCAAGCTGTACAGGCAAGCCGCTCATGGTCCTATGGAAAGGTAATGCTTTTCACTGCAATAAACAGACATTTTAGATTTAAAAGTTTTAATACTACTCATGTATTTTACTTTCAACTTATATAGAAACAGAGAATAACTTAGGTTAGATGAGATGTCCGGCAGTCCAACCTCTGCTCAACTTTCCTTTATAGAACAAAAGCAAGGTTGAAACAGATCTACCTTCCTCCTTCTAAAGCAGTGAAAATCTACAGAAAAAAGAGAAGCTATTCTACCATCTAAACTCTTTCTATCATTATTATTTTTAATAATTATGTTTATGCTGCAGGGTGAAACAACACCCAACGCTTATATGTTATTGAAAATAAACGCTTTTCAATTATTAAAATGGAAGAATGAAAGCTAAACAATAATTGGCACAAAAGGCTCGCTCGAAGAGTCTCAACACAACGCCTATTCCATTTGGCCAGGTACCTATTTGAGGCGATAGCAAAAACAAAAAAAAAAAAAAAAAAAAAAAAAAAAAAAAAAAAAAAAAAAAAAAAAAAAGGTGTAGCTTAAATACTAAAGATGATGAAAGGTCTAACCTGACAACAAATGTAACACAGATCTCAATACTCCAGTCAGACCTCCACCAGTGGAAGTCAGGCTATTAGTTGTTATCTGCAAAATGAAGCATGCATAATATGGGCAGGCACTGGGGGGAAGGGAAACGAATACACAGATCCTTAACAAACAATAATTTAAAAGCCTCAAATCTCTCAACATATAAAATGGCATACTCAAAAAAGGAAGGATTGGCTTTTAACACTGCTTTCAGCAGAGAACCAGTGCTAAGATTCCTTTTCCTATGATCAAGATTTCTTTTTAAAATGCTGCCCTTACTTTTCAACTAGAAAAAGTTTTTTTTTTTTTTTTTTTTTAATAAATACCTTTTCTAATTAGAAGGCCAACTTCCTGATCTATTGATCTGTTGCACAATATGATTTTAATTAGTTCAAACTAGTATGCAACACATGGTGTTTAAGTATAGCTTTGCCTGAACAAATCCATTTGCCTATTGATAGTATTTACATAAACAACCTAACAAAAACATTACAAAAATGGTAGTATATAAAACCCAGCAGGACATAGTTGCTTACTTTGCCTGACTGTAATAAAAGGGTAAGAGAGTGACATTCATAACCTTTTGAAAGGCAGTTTCTCCAATGAAGTAAACTTTGCAATTTTTTGTTTAAAACTAAGAGGAAATTTTGTTTGTCAAGCACCAAAGTACTGTTCTTTCTCCACTAATATATTATGTGTATGTCAGCACAGATACAGATTTTACAATAATATTTGTTTGCAATACAAATCTCATTGARCATACATAATTTGAATGTAAGGATTTTCATTCCATGAAAAACAACTCCTCAACCTTTTGAGCAGCTTTTTTATTAGGGGATTTCAGTTACTCTGCAAGGCAGACAGACACCAAAGMGGGAAAAACAAAGAGGGAAACTGGGGGTAAAGTGGTGTGTGGTATTTGCAATGCCTTCCAGACCCTCCCTATGCCTCCAGAAAGCCCCAAGTCTCCAGTCTTCCTTCACTTCCTCTAAACTCAGTTCTTCCATGGCTCCAACCTTTATCTTTTTCTGTTTGATAGCTAAGTAAAAGCTGCTCATGCTATACTGTATCGGAAACACTGGCCAGGCACATGGTGCCAAACAATATTTGTAATGGCTGGATCTCCCCAGATTTCCCTTCCTTTAGGGAGGCATTCTCTTCTCTCTGGACATCAATTAGGAGAAATCTGTAGAAAGCTACATATTTTGAAATACGCACCCCTCTGTCTAACACATCTGCAAACAATCAGTAGAATAAATAGTAGGATGGAAATTAATTATTAGTAGAAAACAGACAGCTGGCAGAAAGCACATGGAAATCAGAATAAAAGCGTTCCAAAATACCCAGCCTGCTCAGACTGGAGATGGGACATAAGCAAMAAACAAATGGATACTATCACATACTGCCTTTCCAGTTTGACAAGAAACCTCTGACAAAACTGTATTTGTCTTCAAGGAGTCCAGGTTTCACTGTAACAAGCTGCGCATCTGTGAAAGACTAAGTGAAGTGCGTGTATGTGTGTTCACAGTATTTATGAAATACAGCAAACACTGTGGATGTGATTGACAAAATGACTCRGTGCACATTAGCACTTGAACTTCCCCCTCTCCCATCTATTGGCAGACTATTGGCTAAGAAGTCATTCAGCCTTTTTTCTCATGTTCAATAGATTAACTATCAAAGAGGAGTCGAGCTAGTGTTGCAAGCCGAACTACTTGAAAGCAACAAAACAGCTCCATGAAACAGCATATTCACTGTATTTAGATGCTGTAAATTTAATCATAGTGAAACTAATAATGTCTTCTTGATACTTCAAATGGATACCCCAGGAAAACACAGAATAAAAAGTGAAAAGAAAGAGAGTTTCGATAAGCGTGTTTAATCTTTCACTTGTATTATTCATAAAGCTGCGTGTTTTAAAGGAGAATGCAATTACTAGAGGTTCTCAGAAAGAAAAAAAGGCTTAATTAAGTTTTAATTCCCATGAATCAAGAGTTAAACTTCTTCCCTAAAAACACAGGGCCAAATTTTAAGAGCATCACTCAAGAAAAACAAGGTTCTTCAGTATGAAGAACTACGTGAAAAAATTTAGTCAGTCCATGGCATCATCTTCACATTATAAAACGTCTTTGTGATTCTGYATCCAACTCGCCTGCTCGTCTATGGTAATTGCCTGAACGTGTAAGGCTTCACCTTGGCCACGGTGATTTCTAGACTCCCACAAGGAATTAAAAATCATTGCAGGATAGCTCCAGAATAGCCTCTTCCTTCCTCTAAAAACGTGGGTTTTTCTGCTTACTGCCCTAAGGATGTGCTTAAACTTAAATTGATGAAGAAGTCCCTTAATAGTAGAATCATATTACCAAGGGATTATTATACCTCAAAACAAAACAAAACAAAACCAGCAAAATAAGTCACAGGGACTACAAGTTGGAGGAAGGAAGAAAGGAGATTGATATGTAAAGCTTTTCATACAGTAAAAATGCCAGGATGAGCCTGAAGATCCCAATAGGCAGTGTTACTGTTCTTATACCTACAAATAACATTCCTAAATAGATTTCACGGAAAAAACAAACCATTCCCATTATGCAGGAAAAAATTAGGGGAGCAAGTTCTTGCAACATGCAGGACTCTCTGCATTAGAAAGAAACTTCACCCATGCTGTCATCAGTCCCACAAACTCTTTAAAGAAATGTATCCTGATCTCCAGCTTTGTGAGAGAAGGGGTTAAAAATGAACCGTTATCRAAATACACTCAAAAACAATGTCTGCACAGGGCAGAGTCATCACTACAGTCAATTAGCTATTCATGGCTCTGCTCCCATTTCTGCTACAGTAGGTGTGATTGTTGTACTTGCCGTTTCCTCAATTCTTGCGCTCCATTTAGTTACACTGGACTACATAGCGCTTCACCACACATGAAAACAAAATGTGCTCCAAAATGAAGAAGAAACAGATTTACAAAGGATAAAATATGTATGATTCCTCAAGAGTCCCCAAACTGAGTGTAATGCCATACTGCACAGTACACAGAGTATGCAGGTATCTGGAAGGTTTTCCCAAAAATGAAAATTTTGCAGGGATTCTCTCCCGAATATTTAGATATATGGATGAACGCACAAAAGCATCATGCTAACTACAACACATACTTTTCATTGCATGGGTATGGGAAAATAACAATTAAGTTTTTGTCAAACACATGCCTTTTCCAAGAACAAACAAGTTGTTCCTAGATATCCATGCTGCCAATATACTTTATATATATATAGCTATACAGCTTCTTTTCTTAAAAGACTGCACAGAAACAAATGGCATTTTTAAACAGACAAAGGTATTTTCTCTATCTTACCTTTGATTATTCAGTGTTAGAACATAAAGTGACAGTTATTAAGCAAATGATAAATGATATCTGCTAATATCAAGAGTGCTTTAGTGAATTAAAACCATTACAGTTCCCAAGAGCTTAAATGTAGTAATGTAGTTCTTTTCTTTTCTTTTTCTTTTCTTTCTCTCTCTCCTTTTTTTTTTTT
>NW_028186339.1:1168001-1178816 GCF_003343005.1 Rhea americana
AGCATGATAAAAGTGATGTTACTGCACTCAGGAACACATGCAGAGTTTCCCCAGAAGAGGCAAGGAACATAGTTGACCTCATACAGTGCAGCTTAAAAATCATTGTAAAAAAAAACTGAATGTCTCCATGATTAGAAAACATGACATTTGATTTCTTCTCCTTATGCTTCAGAGCTTCTGTTATGCTTCTAGTTGATATTACCAAGTTAAAGAAATACTACGAATTCCATGCAAAACTTCTGAAAATTCTTCTGGGATTGATAACGGTGACAACTAACTGGAGTGACAATCTAGAACATATCACATGCCCTTCTATCTTCTCAAACATGGCATTGTCGTGTTATAAGTCTGCCAGTGAAAAAGATGAGAAATACGCTACAGAAGAGCAACGTTTTTCAGTCTGAAGCCAAGAAAAGCCTATCTCATCATATCTGTGAGATATCCTGCGCCCTTTGGGCRACATCTCAACCTACCACCACTACAGTTTACAAAATGCCCATCAAAAATCAGCAAAGCCAAAGCGAAAACATTTGCTGTCGGTTTTGCTGTATCACGGCCTCGGTGCAAGTGCGGCCGTGCAGTCTTGCATCCGACAGTGAAATCCTGCAAGAGAATCAGAATACAGTTTTCCCTAACAAAGAGGGCACAACTACTTCTGGATGATGAGATACGAAACATGTAAATCCCATTTCTCCTGTTTAGAGAGTCTAATAAAAGAGTACGGTATTGCGGCACAACCATGTATTTTGCCAGCATTTAGAAAGATAGCACCTCCTGAGTTGCGAGTACCGCCTTTTACAGCACCCTGTCAGGTCAGAGAAAAGCTGTCTGCAACTTTTTTATTTTCTTGGACAGACCAGTTACACAAATCATGCCAAGAAGCTTTAGAACTATATACACTAATCTACCACTTTTGCTAAATAATTTTTTTAATTCTATGTCTCCCCCCCTTTAAAAGGGCAATTCTATAAAACCTCAAAAAGCACCATATGCAATATGCACTGAGCCAGGCCGGTAGAGCATCCAAATTTGAAAACAGAAGCCTTACAAACTCTTATATTGTTTTTTTTTTCAGTTTTACAGAATTAGCATTTTTTAAAAATTAAAGATCCCTCCTCCAAAACCTAACTCTGAAGAAAAAAAGACACATAGTTAAAGAAATGGGAAAAACCAGGAGCTCAGAGCACACAATAAACAAAGCAATTATTTTAACACGTGAAATGTGAATAAAAGGGAGAAAAACCTCAGTTAATAACAACTTGATTATTCCAGTAGGACCACTTAGTAGTACTGATGTAAAGATAATACTTGCTTAACTAATGTTTGTAAAGCATTTCACATTCCTCAGATAGAAGGACTACAGGTAAGAAAGGCATTATCATCATTACATTGCTCACCACTGTGACTTCTGTAAATAATTAAAGGCTGTGATATTCCTATTAAGTATATTATAACATAATAGCTTGGGGGTTAGGGGGATGGAGGGGACCAGGCATGACCAGTTCCTGCGTTTTACGCATGAGAAGTGCTGCTGCTTCTTGTGTTAGAGCCTGTCCTCTAGGACTGCTAGCTCTGTGCCGGTGCTCAGCAGCTGGCAACGCGTCCTGAAGAAGCCATGCAGTTCTGCTGTTAATGCAATAAGCAATTAATAAGCTTGAGAGGTAAGTTATAATAATATAGATCAAATTTCAAAGCAGTCTGTCTTTTAAAGAAATTTATTTTGTTTTCTTTGTTGGAAGATCTTATTTTTTTCCCCTCAACCTGGTGCCCTGTACCTTTAGGGGACAATTACTCCATTACCAGAAGCATTAATTAATTTTAATTACATCTTCAGACAAATATTTTGAATACAGTATAACCTAAGGCTGTTTTATTACCCAGTTCAATAATTTCATTTTTTTTACATTAGGAAAAACCTGATGTGTTTATTGTAACAACAACAATTAAAATAGGAAAGATACAGAACACACACACATACATGGATGGACACACGCAAGCACGCAAAACATCCTGACTTTTAAACTAAGGGGTCAACTTTCTGTAACTCTTCTTTCTGACCTTTTATAGCACATTCAATTTAGATTGTCTTGTTTCTGCCCAGATGATTTTTGCTACTCCTCTGGCAGTGGAAATACACCAGCAGCATTACAACAGCAATAGATAATGGCACAGTGAAGTAGCAGGCAACGCTATGAAGAAAGAATAAGCATATTCTTGCACAGAGAAGAAACACTGCTAAGCCATATGAGACAGCTAGCAGAGTGCAATTATTTTCAATAGCTATATGCAAAAGCAGCTTTTTAATACAGCTCTTAAACGATATCCAGTGATCTGATATTAAATCCAAAGAAAGGATTTTCATATCTCATCTAATGTACATGTTTTCTTTCAGACATTTACCTTACAGGAGGAATTGACATATAATGATAAAATGTTTTCTGTCTTTCAGCATAGGAAAGTGCTACTAGCAGACTAGGATTCAAGTTCTATCGGAAAATAACTGCACAGTAGCTAATTTTATAGGTATACAGTTGGCTGTATTCCAATTAAGTACATAGTTAATTGATCTAAATATTCTAATATCAAGATGCTGCTTTAAAATATCTAAAGAATGCACATGCTATAAAAGTAGGAAAACACCCCCTAAAAAGCACCTCAATGAATTATATCATGATCTAAAGTTAACTCAGCTGGCGACACTTATGGTGGCAATACCCATCTCTTTGTGCCTAACAACGCATGATCTTAACCCACAGCTGGGCGTCTTAAGGGGGAGTAAAGGTGAAAGAGAACAAGAAAATGAGAGGAGAGTGATCTCCACGGTGGGCTGCAACACCACAGAAAACTGCTTTCATTGTAAAATAAGAATAGCAAAAAAGAAGGAAAAGACAAGAAGGAAACCAAATAAAAGCAGTCCTAGAAGTACGGGTGGGCAGGGACCTCTGGAGGCATACTGTCCAGCTGCTCACTCAAAGCAGGACAATCTCCAGACACTAGCCCTAGTTCTCCTAGTTCTCCTAGTTCTCCTAGTTCTCCTTTTGAATCAAAAAGCTGGCACCTATTATTGTGTTAAATATAATAATAGAGGAATTTTGCCTACATTCAGATTATTTTTAAATTCAAATTTCAGTGTTTTTCTGATTCAAGGCCCAACTCTATTACTTGTACGCTCATCTTTCTATAGTACTCATGAGTCAGTTTAAAAGCAGGTATCACCTGTTTTCACTGAAGAACCGAAGAGTAAACAAATACAGTAATTTGATACATATTGCTATAATATGATGAATAGTACATTTTAAAAGAGCATGTTAGGAAAATGATTTAGATTGCATACTAAATAAAAAAGATCACACTCTCAAGAGCTTTTGAAACGTTACTTTCCCCTTGATGAATTACAATGCAATTTTCTAGCCAACTAATTTCACTAAAGAAGATAATGACTTGAGCAAAAGGCTAATCAACTGCCAATCAGGATTCCTTGAAGCACAGAATGTCAAATATTGAAGCAATTTTTACAAGTTATAAAAGCACTTAAGTTCCATGATATGGCATAAAACCTGTGATGAAAACCTGAAGTTGATGAAGCATTCTTATTTCTCCAGTGATATTCCTAAACAAACAACTTTCAGCTTTAACTGAATCTTCCATTAATATTCAGGTCTATTAAAGAAGCATCATCACTACACAATTAGCTGTGTAAATGTCAGTCAGAGAACTAAACAGATTAATCATCCAGGTTGATTTCTCTACCAAAGTGTCTGAATTGTCAATGTTATTTAATTTCTTCAAGGACAGGTTGTGAGAAGGGAAATAGTTAAAAAAAAAAAAAAAAAAGTTCATTTTTAGAGTAACAGAGTAGTAGAGTAATTCAGTGGAAAATGTTTCAGAATTAAACCTTTATAGAAAAGCATTAATTGCAGTAATCTTTATTTTATGAGAAACACAGGTCGCTACCCTTTCATGTGTGGATAAATAGTATTCTCTGAAGGTAGCACTTATTTTTTTTTKGGGGGGGTAGCTTGTTTCTTTCTTCCTATTTTTAAAGTCAATAATTAATTATTTGGGGGGGGCTTCTATTTCAGGAATTTTTCTGAAAAGAATTCAAGGCAGCTTGGACCTCTACTACCCAGCTGATCTTGTTATGAYGTTGGAACTTGGATATGTATTACCCAAGCAAATGTTAATGCTGACTAACACCGGAGAAAGGAAAAGATGGCCTTTAAGCATTCTAAACAAGCAGTGTTTTCACACTTCGAAATGTTTGGATATCAGGAAGGAGAAAAATATATAGTTTARCCTAGTATCTTGAAAAACTATACCCCAAAATTGAGTACACTACATAATACATGAAGACTCCGGGGGAAAAAAAGTTTCATGATTATAGATTAAATTTAATATTTTTAAACATGACATTATGTGCCAGCTAAAACTAATTTGTTTATGAACCTTAACATTTAAGAAACATACCTAAACATAAGAAACTAAAGTCACTGGATGTTGTATTAGACTACCATATTTCATCTTCTTTCCAAAAACTGCTTGATATACTATGACTACTGACTTATGGGGACAGAATCAGTACAGTTCCTGCAATCAGCTTAAAAAGAGTAGATTTTATATATTTTTAACATGTAGCTGAAGTCCATGTTCAGCACAGGTAACAGCAGAAGCACTTTAGCGTTTCACATTGACTTTTCTGGTCCTCAAACCTCACTCTCTGCTGTTGACGTACATTCTCTCTTAGGCTAGAAATAAGAAGAAATCAAGCTGCTGAGCAGTGGGAGTGATAGGCAAAAACAGATACCGATTTCTTTGCCCATTGTGAATTTGGAAAGATGAGAGGATGTGATGCATCAAGACACCACAGGAAGGAAGGAGAGTGCCAGAGAAAGAAGCTTTGACCCCAAATGCTACATCCTGAAGATAGTATCTTCTCAAGGAAATAATTGCTGCCAAATTTGCAGATAAAACTAGAGAGCAAAGTCAAACATATCTGGAGTCCAAGCAATAGCACTGTCAGGGAACAGGCTGAGAAAAATGTTCCACTTGCACAACAAGCCAATAGCCTCTTTCTGGGCGAAAAATGCTGCTGGGTGTCCTTGGTGCACCACCAGACAGCCTTTGGTCTTCTGCTACCAACAGAGAAAAAAGATTGTGTCTGCAAAGCTCCCTCTTCTTCTAATATCTACAGCTGATATTTCCCACACCTTCTTTAATGGTGAAGAGAAGAAAACTTTGAGATAGAAAAGCTTCCATTTGTTTCTTCCTGCCAGCAAGCTGAGGGGMCTGAAGACTGCTCAGAGCAAGGATAGAAAGGGCAGGCAGCCCTACTCTGCAAGCCGCGAGGCTAGCTATTCTCACCATGCTCGCCCTCGTGCAACAGACAGCTCCACGCTCAAGTCCCTGCTCYTCTCGTGAGCTCGGCACACGCAGGCAAAACACTTTGCCTCCTTTCTAACTCTAATAATGGTTATACCCAAGATTCATGTCATCTTACTGCTTTCAGTATTAGGTGTTTGATCCTGCTCCCTTCCTTCTGTATGGATTTACAGACAAATAAAACACCCACAGTAAACACCTACAGCAGCCTGCTTCAACAAGCTAGCTGCTTCCAGCTGCTGGCCCGAAGACTTCCTCAACAATGATTTCCTAGCTGCTACACTCTGACTATTATTACCTTACCCAAAATTCATAATAACCTCTCCATTACCCTGTGCTTTCCAGGCCCGCTTTCTACATCTGCTTCTTGTCTCTTGTCTTCCGTGAGCTCTTCAGAGCAGGGTTGGTCTTTTGCTGATCCATTTTGGCAGAGAGAGCACAATCATGCCATAGTCACTAATTAGAGCCACCTGGAGCTACAGCTATATCCTGCGTGCTTGTGTGTAGACACATGTATGTATATGCTAATATAAGAGAATTTTAAACCCTCATCTGACATCAGAGGCAGCAGGATACAACTTCCCAGTGGAACAAGGACTCTTGGTAGAGCAACAGCTAAGAAACAAGAGGAGAGAAATGCATTCTCCCCTTACGTGGCTTACCATCACCAACCCTTACTTTTCTACAAACTAGGCATAAGCGCTAGACTAGGCTAAGCACTTATTAAGGAACAAAAAAATGAGATACTAGTAAAGAAAGAAAAATTTGTATCTTTCTAAGACAATGGGCCAACTTTTTAGCCCATACACCAGAGCACCAGAGATAGATAGGAAAATTTCCAATTTCCTTCCTTTTTCTCAGGGAGCTATGAAAGTGTGTGTGTGTGTGTGTATAAAATCTATGAAGACAAAGACAAAGATAGTCCTTTCCAAGATCCCAATGTATCTCAGGATATCATGTGTTCTCTGTGGAGGTACTTACTGTCCTGTTAAAGTTTTTACCTTGTTACTGTCTATCTTTCTACCTTAGAAACAACCAGCTAATTTCAGGGAGGAGGATGAAGAACTGAGCCTAAGTTTGATAAAGGGCCATTCCACTCTCTGATAGGCCTCCCCAAATCCCCAGGTCCCCAGAAAGCTATCAGGTGATGACAGAGTCAATCAGCTAAACATCCAGTTAAAGTAAGTGTACAAGTACATATTCTCAATGGCTAAACATGCACAGAGAGCATACAGCTGGAGAAAGCCACTTTTGAATGTTGTCTTTCTCAACGTGCATGTTTGCAGCTCAAGAATTACTATCACAGACCAGGGCAAAAACTAAGGCTGCAAAAATCTGCAGGCAGCGAAATCTAAAATGAGTAACAGCACTGTGAGCACAGTAAGACACTGCATGTTCCATATTCTTTGAATATTAACTCCAATAGCATCCTTCTGTCTYGCCAAGTACTTGTTGAATTAACATATAAAGTTTATTAGATCACTTTTTGGAAATCTTTCCAAGAATATTGATCTGGTAAAGTAATCACTGTTTCGGGGAGCATAGCTGACCTGTGGAAAGCCACATATGTGCCAGAAATACTTGACTTTTTAAAGAGTTATTGGAAGGGCAGGGTAGAAGAGGAGGATATAAACAACTTCCATAAAATTCCAGATCTGAGGAAATGGAGAGAAAAGCAAAAAGGTTCAGGAAGGCATATCAGATCTAACAGAATTAGGCTTCACAAAAATCAAATCTTTTTAAAATTATTTATATGGATACTGTAGGCAAAAAACATAGCTGGGCCGGACTCAGAATTTCCAGTGCAATGCACTGTTTCCAGATGCTTGTATATTTTTCCAGTGTTTCGCTTTTCTGGCTCATACGAGGCAGACATGTTCTTTGATGGGAACATTTTAAAAATATGAGTCAAATAGTTAATCTGTATCTGTAAAGAGGTGAAAGGATATGATTTTTACACTGTAAATTGCTGTCTCCTTCCTCACAAACTTCTAGGATTACATTACCCAAAGAATTAGCTCAAAACAGTCCGCCAGCCTGCTTCAGGTATGTAGGTGGTGGCTGGGGCGGGGGGGGGGGGGAACAGAAGGGCACAGGAGTGGAACAAAGCCCGAGTGTGCAGAGAAAGTTAAACAGCAACAATTTTGCAATTTACTACTAGAACATACTGAACCCCGGCTCAGACATCCGGAGAGCACAGCTGAAAATTATTTGCATGCAAACAAATTAAAAAAAAAAAAGACTAAGCGACTAGCCTTGTTATGAAGATACTACAAAATCACCATTTTTTTTTTTTTTTTTTTATTACCATTCTATTCCCAGATTATTTTATTAAAAAGAGAATCTCAAATGAAATCACACTAGGGGGTGATGGAGTGGAAAGCARTGGCGAAGGCTGTAACAAGCAGATGAGATGGCAAGCTGAGGGGAGGAATAGCAGGGCAGATATTGCAAACTCTATTAATGGTGGGATCTAATAACCAATATCCAATGATATGCTGCAAAGCAGTGAAGCACCATCTGCTTGAGGGTTTTTCACTGTAAAGGCATGGAAGCCACAAGCTACTTGGTAACCTGATGACTTGTGACTTAGTTTTCCACAGTTACAGAAAAAAGCAGTACAAATGTCATTTGCAGGAGCTGATGCAGCCGTGTGTACTATCCCATTTAGTAACGGGGCTTCTGACAGCATTTCCCATGTCTGAGAGAAATGTTTCAGACTCCCTGGAAATCTAAGGGCTGCTGGTGAAGCAGCCTTTACGCACCGGATCTCAGTGTCTTTACATGCAGGACATTTCAGTTGTCAAAGCTGCGAGCCCCTGCTGCAGCGTGGAGGGAAGGCGCTGCCCGAATAAAGGGCGCCGGCGCCAGCTGCTTCTGCTCCAGTCTTGCCGCTTCTGACGGATGCCTCTCGAACGTGCTGTTGCCCTGGCCCGTACCACACTGGCCCCCTTCCCGAGAGGATTAACCTGCCTCCCCAAGCAGGCTCCTGCCAGCGCTTCCAGTGAGCGACGCCTGCTTCCACTTTGCTCCCAGGGCAGAAGTGGATGCAGGCAAGTTTTTTAAACAAATTGGAGACAGATCTAATAACGTCACTGCCAGCAAAAACAGGAAAGCCATATTGAACATAAAATACTAAAAGCTACCTGATATTATTTCTGTTTATTACTTGCAGCAATTTAATATCTTCCTACTCTTTCTACTTGCTATGATTTATCTACTTTTCATATTTCGGTGTATAAGTTAATCCCCTATTTAATCAGTATCTATGTCATACAGAGAAACAAAACTTGCTGCAACAACAGCTCACTGCTGAGAATTAAATACTTGATAACTGAGCACTACGTTAGTTTGTGCTTGAACTTGTTTTCTCTTGGTGAGCAAATATCTGGTTAAATAATTTACACCAAAAAGCTCTATGAAGATGTAATAGTGAACAAACCTCATACGTGTTTTTTGAGTGCAGTTTCATAGATACAAAAACCAAAGATCCACACACTGCTGTCAAAAGACCACAACTACAGTTCTTCCTGGAGATAATTTAGGAATAATCAACAGCTTTAAGTAGTCAAAACACACTGCATGCAACAAATCATARAACTTGGAACCAGTGACGATGATATTATGAGAAGCTATATAGTACAGTCTTACAACTTAGCAGTAGGTGAATTCTGAATTTGCAGCAAGCAGAAATGTCAAAACTCAYGTTCTCCTCCTTTTGCACTCCTACCTTTGGCTCAAGTGCAGAAATCCTTCAGTCCTTTTAGTAGCACGTTGAGGTAGCTATGTCTCTGAAAATTATTAATATAGTGGTACTTTTTAGCAGTCCTGAGCAAGGCATAGTAATTTAAGTTTAATCTGGATGACATTCATGAGTTATAGCATAAGTTATATTGTTGATTATATGTTTAAGGGCAAAGCTCCAACCGACTACAGAAGCAGCGCAGCAGCCAGACACATAAACTGATGGTCAAGTAATAAATTTGCATCTCTCCAAGAAAGTAAAATCTGTTTTGGTAAGGAATAGTCTCATACAACTGTTTTACAAAACAGTAAAAGAACCAAAGGAAACTCATCGCTTCAGATGCTTAAGAAGTCTTTGCCTCCTCCACAACACACACAAGCCCAAGAACACAGCCAAGGAAGTACTGGAACTTTACGCACACATCTGGCACATCACAAGTACGTGAAGAATAGACACTAGACATTAAAATAAGAATTCTGAGTATTGAATTCTTTCAATTTGGGCAGGAAGGGCCGTGAAGCAGTGCTAAGTTTACAGGAGGCTGTACCAGGCTGCAGTGAAGAGGAGCTCCAAATGGGTGTGTGGTACTCTGAAGGCTGCTTGTTTTCTGCAACAACCAACTGACGAAGCTTTTAACTTAAGCAGTGCAGCATCCAGATATCCGTGTTACTTTTAAAATACCTGTGGCAAAGCAGAGTTACATGTAAGTTAACTAGTTAGGTATTTACTCTTAAGCAGATTTTTCAGTCTACACTAAACTCCATGTTCCAAAAGCTCTCGGTTATTGCCAACGCTCAAATGAGATCTGCCTCATCTTTTAATCAAAGCAGTGACCACAGTCTACATATATCCTAAGAAGCAGGTAAGAATGGCAGGTTTAATGGAGAAAAATGGAAACTTTAACTGTGTTATGAGAAGGAGGAGGTAGCTGGAAGTAGCCTCACGATCACAGGCCCTAGTTCTCATGGGGGACTTCAACCACCCTGACACCTGCCGGAGGGACTACACAGCAAGGCACAAACAGTCCAGGGAGGCTCCTGCAACGCATTGATGATAACTTCTCGTCACAAGTGGTAGAGGAGCCCACGAGGAAGGGTGTCCTGCTGGACCTTGTCCTCACCAACAGAGAGGGACTGGTTAGAGATGTGAAGGTTGGGGGCAGCCTTGGCCACAGTGACCGCAAGATGGTGGAGTTCAGGATCCCGCAGGAAAGAAGTAAGGCAACAAGCAGGATTGCAACCCTGGACTTCAGGAGAGCGGGCTTTGGGCTCTTCAGAGACCTGATTGGAGGAATCCCATGGGTTAAGGCCCTAGAAGGAAGGGTGGTCCAGGAGAGCTGGCTACTATTCAAGCATCCCGTCCTCCAAGCTCAAGAGCGGTGCATCCCTCTGAGTAAGGAGTGCAGCAAAAGGGGGCGGGAGACCTGCATGGGTGAGCAAGGAGCTCCTGGCCAAATTCAGACAGAAGACGAAAGTCCACAGAATGTGGAAGAGGGGACAGGCTACTTGGGAGGATTACAGGAATGCAGTCAGAGTATGTAGAGATGCTGCGAGGAAGGCTAAGGCCCAGCTGGACTTGAGTCTGGCAAGGGATGTCAACAACAACGGGAAGGGCTTCTTCAAATACATCAGCAGCAAGAGGAGGACTAGGGAGAATGTGGGCCTGCTACTGAATGGGGCAGGGACCCTGGT
>NW_028186339.1:1179801-1306037 GCF_003343005.1 Rhea americana
CCTGGGAGTGCTGGGGGATGACAGATTGACCATGAGGCAGCAATGTGCCCTTGTGGCCAAGAAGGGCAAAGGTATCCTGGGGTGCATTAGGAAGAGTGTTGCCAGCAGGTCGAGGGAGGTGATCCTGCCCCTCTACTCAGCCCTGAGGAGGCCTCATCTCGAGTACTGTGTCCAGTTCTGGGATCCCCAGTAAAAAAGAGACACGGAGCTACTGGAGAGAGCCCAGTGTAGGGCTACGAAGATGATCAGAGGGCTGGAGCATCTGCCCTCTGGGGAACGGCTGCGAGAACTGGGCCTGTTTAGCCTGGGGAAGAGAAGACTGAGGGGGGATCTTATCAAGGTGTACAAGCACCTGAAGGGAGGGTGTCAAGGGGACGGGGACAAACTCTTTTCAGTTGTCCCATGCGACAGGACAAGAGGCAATGGGCAGAAATTGAAACACAGGAAGTTCTGCCTGAACGTGATGGGGAACTTCGTCACTGTGAGAGTGACAGAGCACTGGAATAGGTTGCCCAGAGAGGTTGTGGAGTCTCCTTCTCTGGAGATATTCAAGGCCCACCTGAATGCTACCCTAACATGTGCTAGGTGACCCTGCTGAGCAGGGAAGTTGGACTAGATGGTCTCCAGAGGTCCCTTCCAACCTTACTGACTCTGTGATTCTATGATTCTAAGAAATTGGTTTTGCAAGAGATTTTACTATGTAATCCTAACTGCAAGAGCAATCGCACTCCAGAACAATTCTGACAAACTGATACAATTTGAAAGCAGTTTACAACAAAAATACTTTTTTTCTAGTCTTAGAATTGAAAGGAAGCTCCTAAGAGAAGTCATCTTTTACTGTGTTTTACTTCCGAGTTTAAAGTTATGGTGCATTGCTTGAAAAAGGATATGGAGAGAGGGGGAGAGCAGTTCTTAGTTGCCTGCAGAGAGGAAGCTCTCAGCCAGCTGGCCGGGCAGCCAGGAAAGGCAGGAAGCACAGCAAGGTTCTGGGAACCAGAAGCAGACTGCCTGCCCTCAAAAGCTTCTTCCCGTCAACCTCCTGCTGTTCAAGGGCACCATACAGCTTTTGCTGCAACCAAAAAATTTGACTGAGGTGACTGAAACCAAGCCTAGAAGCAAGGAACTGCCTGCCAGGGCAAAGGGGGAGATTGTCAACAATCCTCTTTTAATTCAGTTCTGTCTTAGATTAGTTTATGCTTAAATACATGGTGGCTTTTTGAGTTTAAAGGCTCTTCTGTTTTCTTGCATCACTGCAATTAAAAGTTTTCAGAGGATCCACTTTTGAGCTGTGGTCAGTCAGCTCAGAGTATTGCCACAGCTTTACCTACCACCTCCTCCAGTGTAATCCAATCTACCTGACCACAGAATTATTTTGGGTATCCTGTTGTCCTTAAAAACACCATTCTTTCTGTAAGCTTTTCTTCTGTTTCAGACAACTATTTTTGCTTATAGTGTCTTTGTAATTCCTTATTGGGCAAAGCATGAGACTCAACATACTCTGTTTATCCTCAAAGAGGATAATCAGGAAACTGGTAACAAGTACTGGAGGTGGGCTGCAGTTAAGTGTAATGGGCTGACCTGCGGGGAAGACTCCTGGCTCACTCAGAACTGAAAATCATCCTAAGCAGAGCGCTCCTCCAGCACAAGCAAAGCTGCTTTGCACCTGTGTCCGGCTGTCCAAGGAACAGCTAGGAAAAGAAAATGAGTTCCAAGAAGCCTCACCACATAAGAGGAAAGGCAAAGGGAGAGCTAGAAGTAGTATCACAGCAGTCTAGATATTACAAGTCACCACAAAAGCCTAAATAACATTGAAAACAAACCGGGAATGGAAGTTCAATAGTCTAGGAAATGGAAATACATTTGCTTCTTTCAGAATAAAAACATAAATGTGAAATGACATTTCATAGGTTGGAAAAGACAAYGTAAAAGGCATTCATTGCAGCAAGAAGTTATGTAAACTCTACTTCGAACAAGTAGCAATCACCACACAATCTCTGTTCGACTGTTAAGATTAACAGCATCAGTATCAGTTCAGCACAGTAGTATTTAAATGCCATAATATATATAGAAGAATTCTGCAAATGTTAATATTTATAAACCCAAGTTTACCTCACTAACTGCCTGCAGCATTGCTTCAATTCCTTATGTGACACAAACAGGATAAATTATATAAACGCACCTCAAATTTCAAAAAGGTAATGCTATACCTCCCTGGTACATCTTAGCAGTGCTGTCTGTGTAACCATATGTAAAGTGCTGCCATCACTTTGATTAAAAATGTTATTTCTAGGATTTTTAGAAGTTGGTTGGAAAAATATGTTATGACCTCAAAGTTAGTATTAAGGTTTTATCATTAGAGACCCTGTAAAACTGAGAAGGCCTCAACATCTAGAACAATTTTACAGGGATGAAAGAAAAAACATAGATTTAAATTAAAAGAAGTCAATGCAACAGGAATGAGATTATTTCTCTGAGATACTGGAAAGGTCACTAGGACAGAAATTCTAACTAATAATAGATTTTCCAAATCTAAGAAAGTCTGAGGTGAAATCTCATGCTTTTTCAAAATCATAAGAAATGTCTGTAACTGAAGAGTGAAAATCCTTATAAAAATACTTTCACAATCTAAGTAAATAGTATTAAAATGCCAAGAGATTGAAAGTTAAGGTCAAATACACAAAAAAATCGTATCTGCAGATGGTGACATCAGACCAGTTCACAGCTGTGTTGTCTTTAAAATATATAAAAAAACAATCAGAATCTAAGATTACCTTTTCCTCCCGTAACAGCAGTCTCTCGTGCCTTGGGCACAGAAGCAGCAGCGGGCGTCTGGTTTAGTTCGGCTGCAGTTCATCTCACCTAAGCGTGAGCTGACAAAACCCGGGTGAGGTGTCATTCTTTCCTTCGGCTGGAGCGGGTGAAAGTGTGTCTGTCTTGTTTTTCTYTAACCTTTACAATATAAGATGCAAGAGACTGCTGCTTTATTCCTCAGATTTTTCCTAGCATTTTATATCTGGTTTTATCACTTTATCATTGTTCCCCTAGCTTATAAATTCTTGATGAGATCTCATTGCACTATTCAGAGGGTGCACATCTGCAGGGTGCCCAGGGTGCAGCGTTGCGCAGGAGGCTGACTGCGGGATGGCCATGTGTCAAGTGTTATCCAAACATCTCTTAACACAGAAGCGGCTGCCGTTTACAAACTCCTTAGGGGCCTGGTCACAACATGGTGATAAAAACACCAAATTAAGTACTATGAACGCCTATCTAGGAAACACAGAATAACCCCCCTCCCCCAAACCATAATTTAAATTTAAATTTTTATTTTTATTTAAATAGTCACGTAAATATCAGAGAGTTTTCTAGTATCTTTTTAAAGAAAAAAAAAAAAAAAAGACCACATGCCCCATTATAAACAAAACAAACCAGCAGTTGAGACCCACATGCCTGGTATTACCTATCAGTTCTTACTGCCAATTACTGGCACATAACAGAAGCAAGACCTTGGAGCGTGGCTTCCCAGAGCCACACAAGACAAACTCCATCACCCAAAACACAAGCCAACCAAGATGCTTCTGTCTGGAAATAACTGTATCTGAAGCTAGCAGGACAAGATGGGTAATAATTTGCTAAACTGTTTGCCCAAAGAAAGAGAATACAGGCTCTTCCTACTAGCCACTACAACCCACGYAAAGATATCCAACATTAAAGACTCTTTGATATAGCAAACAGAGTCAAGTTCCAATGGTTAAAGTCTGAGTCCAGAAATGAGATTCATAATTAACATGAACAATTAACCACTGGAACAACTTCTGGCATGGGGTGCTGTAAATTGCTTAAGAGTACACAAAAGAAACACTGTTGATTTTTTTCCAATGAAAATTTACCAACAGAAAAGCTATTTTTGACAAAATATTGTAAAAAATATTCTACCTGTAGAAATACTGTGTGGTAGAGGAGGATTCCTGTAAAACATGCAACTGCTAGATTTCTTTTACTTGCATTAAACAGAAATAAACCTTTGTAAACAAACAAATTGTGCAATTCAAGTACTGCAGAATCTTGAAAGAAAACAGAACAAACATGATTGTGCCTCCATTAATCTGTTCATGTCTAGAAATTGTTCTAACAGGGTGTAAAATAATAAATTTTTTTAAAAAAGCTTTTTTAAAACTTATTTTTAATACAGGTAAAGGAACGTCTTCCTTTAAAACGTGAGTCATAAGCTGACACAACCCATTACAAAATCGAGGCATTTATGCGGCACATCTGACAAGGGAGCTGACGCTGAGATGCATTAGATGATCGTCTGAAGTCCAGTCTCCAGGGGGAAGCGGAGCACTAAGTTGGATGAGCTGTCACAGCTTTTGCGGGACAATCCTGAGCGTGCCAAGAGCTGGAAGAGATGACCTAAGAAGTCTCATTTTCAAAGCGGTACTCTCCAAGGACCTCCCCAAAAAGCCAAAAACAACAAAAAACCTCTCAACATTTACTCTGCTTGGGAATTGAAAAAAATTTTTGTTTGCAGAAGGAAAAGGCTAAAGGGAAACAGTGGTGGTAGCCGCTGCCAGGCGACGAACAAATTTAACCAGGAGGTTACGGCTTCTTCACGGTGATGCTCCACACCACAAGCGGGACAGAGCGCCGTGGCAGGCACAGCCTGGGCGGCAGGGCTCGTTCTCTTTCCCAGAGGGGCTCCCCAAGGAGAACTCTTTGGAGACCTCTCCAAACCAGTTGGGAAGCCTGCTCCTCCTGGCGACGCGCYGTGGGGTCGCCCTGCACGGAGGGATGCCTCGCCTCCTGGGGCCCCCACTGGCCCAGCGGCACTGCAACCTCGGCAGCCAGCAGGGAGCAAACAGGGAAACGAGAAGCAGAAGTCTGAACACGTTTTAAATATCAAAAGCTTAAACCAACCCAACCCAACTCCTAAATACTAGGAAATGCACAATGTGGGTTTAGCTTGTGTGCATGTGAAGTTTTAAAACAGAGCGAGTTAAGCAACTGCCAGTCTGACCACATTTCTTGTCTGCATTAGGTGTTTTCAAAATGTAATTTTTATTTACCTGGAAGGGGAATTTTTTTCCTACATTCCAGCCTATAAGCTGTGCCCTGAGGCAGCAATAATGGCCTGCAATAGAGATTTCTGGTTACAGTTTCTCTTCTAAAAGCAAAAGATATTTAATGTTGCTATGGGCTCCATTACTAGAATTTCTGTTTTACTGGCTACAATGTCAATGATACCTTAATTTTTCCAGGCATACAAGCTAGGAGCATTCAGCTCTATCCAGCAAAGCCTCTTCAACAGTGAGACAACATTTGGCTCCAAGTCTGCCCCTTAAACAGCAGCTCACCTTCGGGAATGATGAGTACATTTTCTTTTCAGAGCCAGATTTTTGTGATGATGAAAAAGTTCCTGAGACAGATAACTAATTTAGACAAGTTAGCAAATGCAGGCTTAGCTCATCATCTGAAATCAACAGGATTTGTSAGTAAAGTATCATTATGGAATGGATCCTCATACTGTCAGCTATGAATCACCGGCATTTAGCAAGGAATTTTACAGACAGGTCTGCTATTATCTGATAGCAATGGGTCCTCCTCAAGTGTTGAACTGCATTAACGGACACAAAATATCCCTGAAGCGTTTATTCTTCTTCTGAACAACTGCCAAATTGTTGATAAAGCAGAAAGGCTATATAGAAAGTCAGAAGTAGAATACACAGAATCCACAATCTGAAGGTTGTCCTAAAGTGGGGTCCATACTGCGAAAGCATTTGGAAACGTCAACTTGAAACAATTGGAGAGCACCTGGATGGGTATTCACAGTCATGCTTTATACAAGCAGGCTTATCTAGAAACATTTGTAAACGCTAACCAACCAAATTTCAGGAGAAAATATAGACTTACGTTATGAACAGATTCAAAGCAGCTTAAGATGTGTAATAAAAGCAAATTATTCCATAGTCTTTCAAATATGTATTGTCTCAGCAAAGTTTGATAGGGATACCACAGGCTACATAGAAAATGTTTACTTTTTAAATCAAAATTATGCTTTGAGAAGATTAAGGTTGTATGGCTAAACACTTGAGAGTTAGGAAATGCTAGTCTGAATTCTGTGTCTACATCCTTAATTCAGCCTGTTGTATTTTACTGCATTGGTGACTGCTTTTCCCCAAATGACACCTGCCTGACTCAGTACAAAGAACGGATGATGCTCAATAACTAATCCAAATTCAAAATCCTGTCGTTCAGCATGAGGCCAAATGGCTTGTTTGATTTACAGACATGCTTGCATGCTTCTCAAAACCATGCATGAAAATTGAATTATAAAAATATCCTTGTAGAATTTGTAAGATTTGACATAGAAGTATCTATGTGCTTAATAACGTTCCTCAGTTTAGTTTCATCCTAATGAAATTGCATTATTATTTGCATGTCAGAGATTATGATGTGCATGGAAACACACTTGTCTAGAAAGTCTCTTTCTTCATGGAAGTAGACAGTGTTCCAGACAGCTAGACACTTTATTGAATGTATTTGTTAAAATTTATGCACATTGTACAAGCAAGCTATTACTACTTCAGTGTTGTCTAAATAACAACAGATTATGCTAAGGGGAGCAAAGGGTCATTCTGTTGCCAAATATCAAATTTGTACTCTCAAACTCAGGAGTGTAAGAG
This sequence comes from Rhea americana, assembly GCF_003343005.1. Lineage (NCBI taxonomy): Eukaryota > Metazoa > Chordata > Aves > Rheiformes > Rheidae > Rhea > Rhea americana. The sequence continues at coordinate 1,186,482 of NW_028186339.1, forward strand.
CTATTTAAAGAAAAGAATGACTCCAGTCCTATTCCTGGAAAACGGAATGCCATTTTATCTGAAAAATATGTAAAATAAGTAATCCTGACATAAACACCCAGCACTGAATATTTCATTTTAAACAAATTGGTGGGTAAAATTACAAGCAACAAAAAGATGGCTGGTATGCAAAGAATCAAGCCATCTTAAAAGCATTTGCTTCTAGCTCTACTTATAAAAGTAAGCAATACTATAAACATTTTAAGCATGCTTCTTCCCTTTGGTATCACATAAGGAGGTAGGACCATTCATTAGTATTAAGAAAATCAATTTTAAATCCCTTATCATCACTTTGGATCATCATTGTTAATTTATAATTCACATCAAAGAACTGCATCAGTTCCTAGTGTGGAAGAGATTAATACATCTAAAACACTAGCATGCTTGCATTTGTCTGTGATGAGGACCACAGGACTACATAAGATTAATCAGAGGCACTGTACTAAGAGTAAATTTCAACAGAACTGTTTTTCAAATAATTCATATTACAGCAACAAGAAATTTTCTTTAAAAATGAGAATACGAATGAGTTAGTGTCTAAAAATCCATTATGTGCCACACATGCATTGCAGGAAAAAAGATGCATACAATGCACTTCCACCTCTATGCTTTTGAATTCCTTCTCATCTCCTGTTCCAAACTGTTAGGCAGTTTCCTTTCTTATGAGCTATATCATCCTGAAATATCACAAAGTTACAATACAAATAAAATGATCTTTTCAACTTGTGCTTCCTTCATAAACTCACTTAATTAAATACATAATCAAATGATTTCTTTTCTCTCCAAAGTTTTTGAATATGCATTTTAGATTTCTGCTGTTGGATTTTTTAAGATTATAAAGCTGACTTCAAAACGTATGCTCTCATAAAAGAGCTGGGACCAAATAAACTGACAAGTAGAACAACTAATTCAAAGAATGAGATCCCTTTAATTAGTCCACTAAAACAATGTATACAGTTGCGAAACCTGTGTCATTAAAAGCCTTTATCTTTAATCTGTTTGGAACCATCTTTCAATCTTTTCCACAAGGTATCAGCAGGTCTTTAATATCAGGTATTGTTAGCAAATGTTCTCCTGATACAACCCATCTGGTACGTGCTAGCGTTGATCTTTTCTCAACATTCATAAAACAGTCTCTTCTCTACTGTGGTTATAAATATCAGCAACTGTGTAGAAACAGCTTTGCTTAGATCTGGCAACACCCTCATTCCTGTAAAACATTAATTTCCAGTAAAACCGAAGGAAACTGGAAAAGTTTTAAATTTCACAGGAATTCACAAGCCGTTTTTTTTAAATTAGCTTTTACCTTAAGATTACTAAAATTAAAAGTATCATCAGCAGATCACTTGCTAGGTAAAAAATTGAGTTTCTGTACATATTTCATTAAGTACATAATATGAAATTTATATGTTATAAATAACACATTTTGATGTGGCTCAATTTATCAAGAGAAGCAGCTTGGACCAAGTTGTCAATTTATATTTTAGTCACTTCTAGTTTTTAAAACTTACAGACAATATGTCTACTTAGGTATAAATAGCTTTCATACATGGAAAGATGAAGCTAAAATATCCATAAAAAGGACAAGAGAGGAGGAACCACTTTTTCTAGATCCCAGGCAAAGTAAAACAATTGAAACAGTAATTATAGCCTTTTTCTGTAAAGCAGACTTTAGACCAATTGTCCTGAGGCCACTGAAGGAAGAACGAGATTTAGTTACAGTGGCCATTTGATGCTGCAATTTATTGCTTGCTGTATTTTCCTTGAAACAAGATACTTGAGAGAGCCAGTTGCTTGGCGTTAAAAGCTTGATTTTCAAAGCAAATTTGAAGAATGATTCCAGATTTTGACATGGCCAGTCTTCTTATTACTGTTCACATATTTTCCTTTGGCTAAGAAAACAATTCCAGATTTTTTTTTTAATTTTGACCATAGCAAACGAATAATGTGTTCAAGCAAATAATGCAGCTAAAAAAATCAAGATTAGACAATTCTGCCTCTGTATTCTTTATCATAGTCTATACTAACTCATATTATTATTACATTACATACTCAAAATAGCTTATTTTAAGCTATCAGTAACTTTATAAAATATTGTATTTGGAATATTTTTCATTCTTCTCTTAAAACAGTAACTTGGAACACCATTGAAGCATGCAAAAAAACATATTCTCCTCATATATTGAATACACAAAAGTAGTCCCAAGTCAATTTAATGAATATGTGTGCATGTGTGTTCACATACATATGTATTCATATACACACACTTTTCTCTGCCTGTCTCTCTCTCCCTCTCCCGCTCTCACACTTATCTTTAAGTACTACGGATGTATGCAAAAGACAAGGATCATCTTTGGGAACCTCAGCTAATAAGCAATATGTTTAAAATTTTATGGTTGAGATTTTTCAAACACCCAATACTCCTCTGACTTTGAGCATACTGAAATAAATTGTCGCAGTAAAGCAATCTGATCCAGGCAAGTATAACCTGCTGCCTGCCCTGAAGTCAGGGAGGGCTGACAGTGCTTTGAACCTTTAAAAGAAATGCTTGGCACTGCACCAAACTGCATTTTTATACTGCTTGTGAGCTACGAAGTTGTAATCACTCAGATACATACTGAGCGGATAAAAATCTTTCGTGAAATGACTGCCGCCTTCACTAAATAAATGCTCAATCTACAGCAGTCAGTCCCACCTCCCAAGAATTAACAAAACAGATGATTTACCAATATAACATGCAAAGTAAATACTGATGGTCAGTGAATATCATGCGAGCTACGCATGCTTCTTCCCTACAGTTAGAAGGATGTTTTGCAATTAAATTATTAGCCAAGTAGAACAACAACGATAACATATGAAAGGGCATAATCGGAAGGTCTATTTAAATGCAAAGAGAATAAGGAATCAAACAAAAGACAGAAAAAAATGAAAGGAAGATGGTCATAAAGTTTGTATTAGGCTACAAAAAGAAAAAAGCACTTAAGAGACAAGAGATGAAAAGGAGTGTGCTGAACACACAGCTGTGGATCAGATAGGACGAGATATAAAAGGGTGGGAACGGGGAGATCAGGAATGGGGAGATCAGGAATGTATCCAGCCTCTGAGAGCTTGGTATGCAACTGGTTTTACAGGCTGCTGCCAAGTCAATCCCTGTTCTGAGACTGTTTTATCTCAGGGATGTTCCTCTTTCCTAAACCCACATCACACGGAGAGCAGCAGCATTCGACGCAGGGACGGAGAGGTTCCTTCTTCCTACATCCTTTGCCCCTCCTCTCTGCCCCACAAGATCCCACACCCAGCAGCCTCATTGAGGCTTAGTAAGTACGTATGTTGTGTTCTGCATTTTTTTTCATCCCTCTATCTCTATTCTCCTACCACAACTACAGGAAATAGAAAAATCCCTGTGCAGCACAGCTGCTAGAGGAACAAGAAATATGAAAAATGATGAATCTAAGGTTAATTCCCCAGAGATCTCACCACTAAAGATGCACTAAAGTTATTTTGCTTAGTTTTTTCTTCTCTGTACACTAAGATTAACATTTCCAATTCGTTTGTGCAATGTCCTTTGATGATGAAAAGGGCTTTAGCAATGCTAAGTATTAATATCATGAATGTCACTGTATGGTTGAGAATATAGGTGTTGCTTAGTAAATGCATGTGCATTTGTCAAGTACCCATCACACTCAAACTTTTGAAACACTCGAATGGAAAAAGCCCTGAAAAATGAAGCAAAACACTGATACTTGTTTGAATAATAAAAGCTACACATCAGTGATCGCAGCTCAGTTTCCAAGAGATGGGTCCTCAGAATGTGCAGCTGCTCTTGATTTTTCCTATCATTACTAACAGTAAATGTCTTCAATATATCAGATGCAGACATTAAATAAATTAAAATTTAATTTTCCCATCAAAAGTAATTAATATATGTTTTGCACCCTTGCCAGGTACCTCTCTCATTAGTGGTTATTCTCTTTGGCACATATATTGGATAATGGAAATAAGTGCATGTTTTCCACTGTCAAACAAGACAAGTTTATTCTCCAAGGACTATTACCTACAACCTTTCTTTTTTTAAGTAAAAGAAAAATCAACAAAAATAGGTATGTGAAATCACCATATACTTGGTCATGAGGAATTCCACTATTACCATTTTTATCAGAACATCACCATCTGAAATGAAGAAATTCAAATACATTGCTGAACACCATTAATACTACAGATACACCTCCCAATAAATACACAAACAAACAAACAAACAAACAAACAAATTTGCCAGGTAATGCTGCCATGTGGCCCTTAGGATCTTCAGTCGATATTCAGCCACTAGAGTGGAGAAACTTCAAAGGGACAGCACTCAGACGCCAGTGCGGCCTCGCAGAGCGCGCGACACGATCTGCGACAGCCACGGTTTGTGTCAACGGCTGCAGAATTACCAGAGCTGAGACCTCCTTTACCATGTTGCACCCCTTCAGCACCCTCCCCATGCTAGAGGGCAGACAGGGAGCTAGGTCAAAGCAGTAACGCACTGCCTACGCAACTCTTCATCTTGATAAAAAGAGAAGTCTAGTTACTATTTTCAAACAGAATGCTGCAACGTTATACTCCTTCACCACGAGAACAAAATTGAAAGAGTAGCAGTATTTGATGTGTCTAGACGTAGTCATCCTAATACTCTTGAGAGAAAAAGGAAAGTAACACACCGCTAATTGACTTCGTATTTCTGACTACCAAATCATACAAGGCTTTTCGTCACAGGTATAGTCCTGCTTTATCTATTTTTTTCACCCACAGCTTCTACTGATTTTTTTTTAATAACTCCACTCATCCATCTATCCGAAGTAACTACAACCCAGAATGACTGCAAGCTAGTTATAAATTTTTGCTTATTCTCAGCTCCTTTCTCTATACTTGATTTCCATTACAATTAGAAAGCTTTTAATTAGTGAACATCCGCTGATAACAGGAAGGAAACATTTTAAAAGTGCAAAAACAAACTCATAGATAGGAATCAAGTTAAAATAAAAAGAACATATGAAAACATTTTTCATTATAAACCTCAGCTGTGAAACATGGCAGCGGCTTCCTAGTATCCTGTATCACTGACTACAATTTCTGCTTTAGAGAAATGTAGACTACCTGAAGATAAAATCTTTTTCCAATCAAACAAAACCTTTTCTTTCTTATATGAGGAAATATGAACATAGGTGTTGTAAACTAATTTATATGTTAAAAAGTTTTCTAAATTGCTTTAGCATTGTTCAAAATACTTGCTAAAAATGATAGTCACCAGCTTTGGTTATACAATTCTTCTAGTGCTATTTGGGTATGACCCATTTCACAGACTATCATGGGAGCAACAAATTCTGATCCGGTTCAACACGACACAGTTCCCTGAATCAAGTCAAATATAAAGTATATGTGCACCGAATGCAGCAGGAAGAGTAAATCTTTGTTATCAAAYTTGGGCAGGCTGGAGTCTTTAGGGGGGCTAGAACAAGGGCTGAAACAGTCGCAATTCGCATGTAGGAGCACTGGGAACGTTGCCTGCATAGCTCCGCATCAAGTGGATAATCTTCTCTGAACTGATTCCCAAAAGCCACTTTTTACTATTAGACGCAGAGCTGGATCCACAGCCCTGAATAACCACTTGGAAAAGATTCAAAGGTATTGGCTCATATATCTGCTTTCTAGACAGTGGTCTTGCCCTTGTTCAGATATTTTTATGACCTTTGTAAATTAAAGATTAGGTTAAGAATATACTGACCTTAATAATGGGCCTAAATAATTAATCTTTAGAATGGATTACTATAAAACTGTTATTATTTTCATAGAACAATAAATCARATACTTTTAAACAGAAGATATGTATATCTGTAGAAAACTAGCTAATCAATACTTGTGARAGTATCTCTGACCTTTCTAGACATTTTTTCCCGTCCTTTTCTCTCTTCTCCCTGCATTATTTTCTGTTTTGTAACATGGCTTTCACTTGTCTGAGCCTGACAAGCTCCCAGGACCAAGTCTGGCTTCTCGAACAGGACTGCCAGAATTCAGTGGTCACTTGAAATCAAAATAGTGCATCTACAACCAACTTAAAAGCTGCTCTTATCACAAGCTATTTTAACTATCTTACACACCTTTGGTTCCTTCCTTCCCCAATACTAGTTACATGAATGTTGCATGTCATTCACTTTCATAACATTCACTTTTCCCCCATTTTCAAGCATTATTCTCAGTATACACTACTTTAAAATAGTGCACTCGAAGACTGAACAGTAAATTTACTTTAATCGCCTGAAACATGCTGTGCCGTTTCTCTAGCATCAGAGAGAAGAATGACTTACTTGACAATCTAAATGAACAGTTCTACTCCTAGCAGGTTTGGTACATCAATTTTCACCTACTTATCCAGTTCTATTAGTGTCATAAAAATTTAAAATGCTGGAAAGGGTTACAAAATGCAAAGAAAAAAAAAGGTTGTGTGTAACACATTTCAGATTAGTTTATATAATTCATCATTATTTTTTGCTTGGAAAATCAGTGCAAAAATAAATCATTTCAGCCAACTGTAAAATAAAATATTTATTTCACAATGGAAATAGAAGCATATTGCTCTAGATAGATATCCTTCACTGTCAAAAGTTAATTTGTTGTAAATTTTTTTGGAAAATAAATTTCTATTTCCTTTGGGAACTCTGAGATTTATTTACAAGGGAACAGAGAGGCTTCTCTACAACTCAAATCCATAAAATAAACTAGTATTAGGCTGTCAAAACCTACATTTGCAGACAAACTGATATAACCAAGATGACTAAGGACATAACTTGCCCTCCAACCTCCTTACTCTTCTATCTCCCCACTCTGTCCATAAAACAAAGAAATTCTTATCTTAAAAGCTGTTTAAAACAAATCATTGTTTTTAAACTTCAGCTGAAAAATATTTAAAGTGTAAGTGAAAAAACAGATATAATATTGGCCAACACATGAATTTGATTAGGTATTTAAATAGAGGGTTCTTCCTATTAGCTAACCTGATGTTTGATTTGGACCTTTTGTAATGCCAACTTTTACCTGTGCAGAAATGTTTATAGCCTTGCCTGAGTGATGGATTGCTAACTCTTTCAGGTTTGTAGGACTCTGCATGAATTATCCTTGGCTTCTCTTGATTTAACTCTTGTAATTTATGTATAATTTATGTAGCCTATGCATCTGAAGGATCTGCTCTTTATCAAAGTGAGTATTTTCATTTAGAATATACAAAGCAATTTTGGCTTTACTGTTCTCAAACTTTTCTCCAAACAACAGGCAGAAGAACAGATTGGCCTAGAAATAAATACCTAACACAATTTCATTTTGTACCGAGCACAAAGTGTTCCCCTAACAAATATATTCTCCCTGTTTTCCTAAATATTATCTTCTCCAGGCATGAAGCAGGTTGTGTACCTGCAAGTATGCCATCCTGACGCAAATCACACAAAACCAAGTTGATGTTGGAAAGACAATACTTTGGCTGAAGTATTTTACTTTATCATAGGAAGAGAGAAATTTTCCACTGTGCTTATTACTGAACAAAAAACAAACAAACAAATTAAAAAAAAAATTAAATAATGGAAGAATAGGCATTAAGTCAAGTTGGACCCTATCTTCACTCTATTGAGAATATACAAGGTTTATTTTAGCTTTACAGGTAGAAGTCTTCAAGCATGTAGTCACAAATGAAGGAAAGATGGAAGAATTTGAAACAGGGAACTGCAGAATGAAGGAAGAGGTTCAAGGGCTGCATTCCCAAAAAGTGAATGATTAATTGATGGAGAAAGAGGTTCCCGTTCAAGCAGCAGTCACTTGGAACAAACACTCTGTGYAGACTCTCTTTTCCCTGAACTGAAGGTAGTAAGAGGTTGCAGTCAAAATACAGAAGAGGATTCCTAACTCCCAGTATTGACTGTCCAAACATTAGTAGTTTTTGAATTAGCTTACATAGTACAATCTTTAAAAACTCTAAGATTATTTTGATATTGATCTATTCAGGGTTCATTTTCAAGATTTGCTGAAAGCTAGTGAAGTCTATGCCGAGAAGGACCATGCTGTATGTGTCCTCTTATATCCAGTATAAGGTTCCCTTTCACACATCACTTTGGGAAATTCACTCTCTACAGCATAAGAAACAGTAACTTTTCAAATGAAAGACGAGATTTTCATGATATCACATAATTCCAGATATCAAGACTTCAGTATATTTCTTCATCTACCAGGGCATTTATGATCTTAATGCAAAGAAAAATAATGCAATCAAATCAAAACCATCCATATAACTATAAGCAACGTGCATCCTATAGTCTTGTCAAATGCTAACAAGTGTGTTTCAAAAACATTAGGAATAGCAAGGGGTGGGGAAGACCCTATGCACCCACATACAGAGGCACCTCAGGCTGAAGCACATGAAGCTTACTTGTCTTCTCAGACTTTCTCCTTGGACTGCTGAGCAAGGAATTGGGGTAATGAATTTCCTGTGAAAATTTCTCAAAGATGACGTGAAAATAATTTTCTGAAAAACAGACATAGGTAACACCAAAGGAATCAGATCTACAAGATGTTGAATGCCCTCACCTTATAGTTGTAGGAATCCAGTAGTTTAYGGAACTGGACCCAGAATGAGTAAAACAGATAAGTTTTATTTGTTCTTCAACCTTAAAATACATCCCCCATCGTTGAATACAGACAAGAAGAAACAACAGAAGAGTCTTTCCAGCCCTTGCATAATGTCAGAATGTACTTAGAGTTTAAAGCTTTATACTTTTTATTTCTTTTCAGTACTGTATTAATGCTGCCTAAGGAGATATTTACAACTGAACATCTGAATTTAGGAGTATGGTTTTCTCGCACCATGTACCTAGTTTGGTTAGCTCAGAAAAGAAATATATTGTTATGGGTTTTAAACATAAATGACCTTAGATACATTGCATATTTAGATACAACTGCCATTCCTGTTCTTTCATAAGCAATGCCACCTAAAAGGGCAGAGGCAGGGTTAAGACCAGATTAAATGTCATCATGAGAGTTAGCAGAGGAATTATGCCAAAAATAAAAGAAAAATAGTGAATATATTACAAACAAAGCTGTTTAAAATTTTGAATATCGATTTATCATAAGATACAGTACAAAATACYGAAAGGCAAAATGGAAAGTTTACTCAGTTGATATGTGGGAGGCACAAATGTAATAGAGGTCTGCACTTAGACAAACGTTCACATAAAAAGTATGGCTAGGAAGCGCTATTTCCAAAAATAGTATGTTAGTATTCTTTAATAATTGTAATTTCTCTTACATATTCAGAGCTTTGCAGATACTGTCATTTCTAGCAAACTGCTGAAATTGTGACTCCCCAAAAGACAAGTTAGGCACGGGGAAGGGAAGTATTAYGCAGCTCTGACTATCAAACCAAAACTGTTGGTTTGCATGCATAGACATTAATGGCAAAAGAGCAGGAGTCCTACATTAAGTCTCGGAGCAGGGCTCACACTTTGGTCATTCCCAATGCTCAGTTGCTGAATTACTTTCTTGCGTCCTGACACCAACCCAGACATAGGTCAGTAGCCAATGCAGTATGAGCTGCGTAAGATATTTTTGCATAAACTTTTCACTCTCTCCAAGCAAAGCAATTGAAACTGTTCTAATAGGCAGTTAAGATACGCAATGAGGATGATTCTAAGGTAATTATAAAGCATGATCGACAAATAATAGTTTGTTTCCACAACCTGAAGTATTGACAATCCATAATCCTGTATGCATGACTCCGTTAGCTTCTAGTAATCACTAATCAGACCCAGAGTGTCTCCACGGTTTTCATCATTTCCTTTAAATACTTAGCGCTGACTATTTGCTATGATGACACAAAGCCTGACAGTAAAATGACCCACTGTAGTCTCGTTAGTCATTTCCCTCTGTTGCTCAGAACTGCAATGAGAATGAATCTGCACACAGACTCAAGCAGACTGCTCTTGTAGGTAACAGCCTAAATACTTCGTAAAGTCTTTTCCTCTACTTTCATGGCTATCAGTACTCTTGCCATTCTTTAATAAAATTAATCATGATCCAAGACATTTCTCACTACTACCACTGACTTACTGAACATCAGTATTGTACACAAGATGTATAAAAAACATTGAATTACTTCTGCTAATGGTAAACTTATTACCGAAAGAGAGGAAGTGCCTTGCAAGTATAATACAATAAAGTTGAGTCAAATGAAGCAAAACACACAAAGTGTCTGATCTATTTCTGCAAAGTGTACAAAGAGATTCAACTTTTAAAAACCAAGTAGATACTTGTATGGATTATGATTCCAAATATATGACAAATTTCGGAAACAGACCATTGCATCTGGTTGGAAAGTCCCTCTATTTGGAATACTCAGGTGCAGAATCAATGCCTCAACCTAGAAACCCCCAAAGCTAGCAGTTTTCCATTTCCTTTAGAAGTTATGCATATTAGTTATGTGATCTCACCAAACAGAAGAGACTGTCTTCAGAATTATCCTGTCTTAGAAATGATGTTATTTTGGCAAAGTGAGAAAATCTTAGAGATGCATCTATGCTAGCAGAAATTCTTCTGTGTACTACAAGATAGCTTAACTTTTGAAGAGACACATCCTGTTTTTGGACTCCAAGGCAAACTGGAGTCTTCAAGATGTTAACACAACAACATAGGGTTAATATCCACACCATCATCGAGAGAGATCCGGCGACAGAATTTGGAATTACTCAATGTTTCCCAGGGGAAAAAAGGACCAATTTCAATCACGTGCTACAAATTGTAAAATTATCATCAAGCACTTCAAAGTGAGAAGAGTTAGAAAATAGGATTTTAGGTGGTCTAATGCTCATCACCCACSAACATCTCGAATGCTTTTGGCAATTACAGAGATTTCATATGTGAACTTTTCTTCTAACCTGCTGAACACGTACAAATTTGAGTTAGCCATTTGGGGAGACAAGCAATTAAGACAAATTAGAAAACAGTTGCATGTGCTGCCTTCATCACAAATACCTTATAAATGACTTTCAGTGACCCAAAAAGTGAACAATAAGGACTATGTTAAAGGCTACTGTCACATAGACAAAGAGCAAAGACATGCCAGCTTTGTCCACATTCATCCAGAGAAACTCAGCAAATTGCTCTGTCATGCATCCGGCACCCTCCCCAGCAATCAGGCAAACCTTTGCCCTTTCGCCCCGACAGATTAAATCGAAGCATGAAGGAGCGGGATCTTAGGCAAAGACTATTACACTTTAAAAGCTGACCCAGGCTCTTTTTTAGCTGCCCTTTCATTTTGATCTCATTACGATGTTAAGTATTTTTCTCAGATATTAAGTTCATCAATCTCTAATCCTTTTCTGATGTGTTTCAACTTTCTGCATTTTTTACATTTCAGTGATAGGTGAAGTGTTTTGTACTTTACAGATGAACTTCAATAAAAGGGCCTATTTGATACAAGAGTTCTGGAATACTTAGTCATAAAGAAAATCTGTAATGTTGATTTTTTTAACCTCTCAAATTACGAATATTTTAATGCACTAACATTTGAAATAGTAAAACAATTATCACTAGTTTAAATAGTAATTTTATMCTTGGATATAATTTATCATTAGTGACAGGAACTGTGCAAGCAGCCCCTTCACTTGCTCACCCACCCACCATCATCCTTCCTTGAACAGCCGCAGTAAGTACCTTGTAAGTACTTTGTAATTGGGCGTTCAGCTTTTCTTAAACCCCTAATACTGACATAAAGATTAATGACATTTGACACTGTGAGTGAATAATAGCATAAACCTTCATATCATTTTATTTGAAATTAAAATTCTCTAGTCTGCTATAGTTACCTTTGAATGTGCCTCTGGCATAAATCTTTCYGACCAAGAAACCATGGGTACAATCTGCCTGGGTCAGGACTTAAGTCTGAATTTTCTAGTTCATTGTTTCCCARATTTTGAAAGGCTTAAACCACCTGACAGGATTTAAAACAAACTGGTTGCCTCAGTCTAGTTGTGGAATGGATTTATGACCCAAACTGTTATTAATAGGAACAAAAGTTTGCGGACTTCTGAACTATCTTTATACTTCAAAAAAAAATTACACTTCTAAGTTAATACTGAAAGCTTGTAACACTGTTGTATGAGCTATAAAAATACTTGCTTGGGCAATTTGACTTGTGGAAACATGTTTGAGTCATATAAAGCAAACGAAAAAAAGCTATTATTCTCTACTGTATAGAGAATAGCATTATAACAAAAAYAATTTATGAAACAGCACAGTGGAACCAAGGACAGAGTATACAAGCTCTGAATTTTTATGCAGCTAACAGTCCACACTAAAACCACAGACAGAACCTACGTAACATCTAATGACTAAGAAGCTAATGTGTCTCTTTGGATACAGTGATCTAATATCAGACATAATCATTCCAGTCCCACCAATAACTTAGTAGAAAAAGTGCATATATTTGTATACAAAGGATCAATAGTTTGAAGCTGTATATTTTTTCAACTCTTCAGACAGGCCATCCTAGAAATTAGTCACCTTTAAAAGTAATGTTCATAGAGGAGAAAGGATTTTTGCAGCGTGCAAATAGTGATGGCTACAGAACTTTTAAGTCCTCTGGCTATATCACGCTTTCCTTTTTTTAATTAGGAAACCTGATTTTGTTTACTCCATTTTTCATGGATATTATTATAGAAAGGTACCAAAATAATGTTCTAGTAACACAGGAGTGAAATTTGCCTCTGAGAAAACAATATTCATTCAGATTGTTTAGAGTTACTCTTAGCAGTATTTTATGACCAAATTTTTCTTAATTCAAGTGTTCTTTGAAACTTGCAAGACATTCCTCAGCTGTTAATTAGCTTTTATGCCTAGATTTAAACACTGAGAAAGTTCACAATATATAGCTGAAATTTCCAGTAAACACAGAGAAGACACTACTTGTTATTATCTAGACTTGAAGCTAGAAATCATGAAGGAAATATAGAAACAAAAGATAGAAAGAAAAAGAGGGAGGAAAAAAATACTACGCGTGTAAGACACACATAAGCTGTCAAGCCTTTCGTTTTTCTTAAGTAAGGGCATCTTTAGGCATACCAATTTTAAGGCATAAGAGAGAACACAATTTTCTGTAGTACTTGAACCTGCTACTAGTTTACCAAATTTGGAACACATCAGCATGTTATTTACAATTTCAGTTCCACTAAAAATTTACACATGTTTAGAAATGAAAACTGATAATTGTATATGTATTTAAAATCGTAACTGTGACAACAAATACTTTAAGTAGTGGACAGCTTAAGAAAATAATCTAAGACTATTTTTCCATTTCTACATACTCCTAAAAGTAATCAGTTACATAGCAGCAGTCTCACATGCCTGCACTGACTATCAACATACACTATAGCCTAACTTTAAGAATGTTTTTTCCTTCTCAGAATACTATCTAGCTAGTATTCTGTGAAAACACATTTAGTAGGCAGGTAGGTATTTGGCGCTGTATCACTGGAAAAGTATCATGAACATGTGTACGGCCCTGGAGATGTTCCAGCCAACATGCTGAGAAGACTAAACACTGAATGGTTCATGTAGCTTAGGCAACCTTTTCATTTCCCTCCATATCTGAAAGCAACAAAKCTTCTTTAGAATCTGCTAATTCCTATGGTTGGATTCTTAAAGTGTTAGATAAACTGAAAGAAGTGAAGGATTCTTAAAGAACTGATCTGTGAGGTTTCTACCTGAATAAGAAAGTCTCTCTCGATATACTTATGTAAAGGAGATACTTGTGCACACAGAATTCATAGTAACTAGTAACAGACCTCAGAAAGTCGTGCAGTCCATCATCTGCCCTGATGCTACCTGTATACCTACAGCATCCCTGCCACACCTGTATCTGCTCAATGTTTAAAAGCCTCTTGGCCTGTTTAGTATTTACTGCTATGTAGCTGAGACACCTCCCTATCAGAATCCCCTTGCTACAACTTTAAGCAGTTATTTCTTCTCATATAACCACTAGACATGCAAAACAATACATCGTTATTCTCCTTCAGACTAAAAAAAAATCCAAATCTACCAACCTTTTCTCAAAGGTCTTGTTTTAATTGTATTTGGTTTCGACACGTTTCTCTGGACRCTTCTCTCTAAAAATAAGTGCTGTGAACGTGAAGCAATCTGAGAAGTAAGTGCTGCTACAAAGTCATTTTGAATCTCCTCCCAGTATGAAAATGATATTGCATTTTAATTATTCAGTGTCCGGTATCATTAACAACCTAGGGCCAATCTTCACAAAATCCTCCCTACCCGATAGATGTATCAAGGTTCTTAGATATTTCAAACTACACTAGAACTTTTAAGAGTCAATTATGCTTTTTATTTCATTTGATACTAATAGGTTGTGGTGTTACTTATGTTTAACCTAAGGGCACTAATATAGTTATTATCTGATAGGCCCAAAACTGTATGGTCATTCCAAATTCTTTCTACATGTGATACATTTACAACAAACAGTGAGCACAAAGTAGTTCTTCCGTACTATATTTCATTCCTAAGCACAGAAGCACAGATATGAACTAGATAGCATGACCCGCATTCCATATTAAGAAAAAAAAAAAAAAAAAAAAAAAAAAAAAAAGGCTACATAAAACTTTGACAGTGTAGGTGAAATTTCTCAAGTGGTAAGTATTTCATTTACTATGCCCTGGTTTATACCCTTGGCAAGGGGAGAGAAAGCTTCTTAATTGCAACTCCTGTGAAGTAGTCTCTGTCATCTAAAGATGACACACACAAAATGTATTTCAAATACTTCCTTCTGTTAGGATTATGAAGCTAATCTAAACATGCTGCTCGCTGATTAAGTCTAGGCCATTTTATTAGATTTAAAACCACAGAGAATATATTTTCTATTTTTCAACATAAAATGCAATAGGAGATAAAAGTTAAGCTGATGGGCATTTGGTTGTGTGGGCAGGCTCTTCACCAACCCAGACAAATGCCAAAATGAAGAGGAATAAAAATATGGAACTATGGAACTACAGTTTTGTATCACAATATAAACACCTACATTGAGGGCAAAATCAACACCGATGAAGTACTGAAAGAGAAGATACACAGAAATGAGATGCAAGTCCCACTTCAGCTCTTAAACTCAGAATGCAAAGAAAGATATGACTGCAAAAAAGAAATTGTTATAAGGCCCAGATTTTATTTTATAACCTCATAAAATTTTAAATTTTACAGTTCTGAATTAAAAAAAATGGCCAAGAAAATTCAAATACTTGAAGAGAGACAAGCTTAGGACTGGGAAGGCCTGTGCCCCAACTTGTAAATTTCTGTGCTATGTTTAAGTTATTTTATTATCAATTCTCATTTTATTTTCCATACATGTAGCACAGACTTAAGTGTCACGTGCAGAGAATACACAACCACACTGAAATTTAATTCCAGGAAATTGAATTGTGCCCATCTCCAAGTTAAGAAATATCAAGAGACTTAAATGATCTCGATTCATGTGAAATCCTTTTTTATGGATTTTATCCATTTTATCCTTTTCTATGTCCAAAAGTCAGCAGAGAATTAAAGACATTCATCCTTATGATATGAAATACTATATTGCATAAAATCATTCTAATGTCTGTAATAACAAAGGCAGCACAAGCTTAGCCAGCCCAGTATTAAGTCTGAATGCATGGAAAGTATAACAGTAATTATGTTTTTACATTTTTAATTTCAGTTCAGTTAAACTACAGAAATGGTGTGTGCTTACATTATAAACTCCAAAGTCTCATTTCCTTTTCACTTACTTATTATGAGAGAGGAACTTCAAATAACAATGCTGAGGTGCATTAAAAAAAATGAAAATGACTAGTTCTTTGTTATTTAGAGCACTTACGGAATAGATAAATGTATGTGTTGAAGAAAGTCAGGTATRTGTCAGTACTCTCTTTACCTTTTATGATTTCAAATGACATTGCTCCAACACAGATTGTCATATGCACCATAAAGTGTGGTAAGGGAATAGATGCACAACACCAATGAAAAATAAAACACACAAGAATTCTGCGTCCGATTTGGTCATCAAAATTCCTGTATGAAGTAGAAGAACAAATTATGTTCCTGACCTATATAGCATAAAGAGAGATTTTTATTATTGCAAGTTAAGAGATCTTTCTTTCAGTTTTAGAAACTGCATACTCCAGACTGTCAACGAGGATCTCTACCATCTTTGTAATGCTCTACAATTGTTTATAAAAAATCTATAGTACGGTACAGTGGAAGTTGCCYGTTCAATGGCACATAGTCAGTGCTGAGAGAAATCCTGCATACATAGGAATTGACTCTTTTTCTCTTCCTCTGAAAAGGCTGAGAATATTCCTGGTTTGTTTATAATTATGCCTGTTATTGTTTCTGAATGACCTTAGAGGGCTATAGGTTTCCCACGGGTATCACATTCTCAGCCAGTTGCAATTTTGCTGCTATAGGCTTGCCTTCACTGCAACAACATACTCTTGAACAAACCATTTGTCTTTGAATCAACACAATGAAATGAAAACACTTGTCACTTTAACTTATCCGTGATGTTTTAAAAAAAAGTTTAAAAATTGCTTTCTGAACTACCTTTCCAGTGATCTTTTCAGACCACAGGATGACGATCTTGCACCCTGCAAGGTGGTATTGTCTCCCACCACGATTCAGCAGCAACCCAGATAATGTAAGAATGTCACGCATACTCACTTTCATCTTATTCTTGTCTTTCCTCTAACAAGAATCCCATTTCCTCCCAAGCCCTGCAAACATCTCCTCTTCTCCCTATACTATCAATGGCATAGTAGAGGAAGACACACTATCCTCCTCCTCTCTGACTTGCAGAAATCAGAGCAACAATATATCCTTTGCTATTTTCTGGTATTCACCTATGAATTATCCTTGTTTCCTAAATTATGTACATTGACATATGGACACCATCAAATCCATCTAGAGAGAAACCCAGAGTATTACATGAGCAGTGGTATTTTAAAAGATACTAGGAAAGACTGTTATAAAATGCAAGCAGAATAGAAACTTTAAGAATATGATTCTATTTTCTAAGTTAGGCCCATACTAGCACAGAGAAGATAACCCACGGAGGATCAATTTAATTTTGCCCTGAGAGGAGTCTAAAGCAGTCTTTTGACCTCTCAGAGAAACCCAGAACTTGGCTTCTAGAGATGGAATAAATAAACAAGAACTGTCCTGAGACTTCCCTCCTTCCAAAGATTAGGCCCCTGTTGAGAGGCTTGTCAATCATTTTAGTGTCCATCTATCACCTCAAAACACTCCTCAGTTTTTTTGTACAGTTGCTTTCCATTTCTCACAAGTCCCAGAAGTTATCTGTTTCAGATACTTTTAACTGACAGTTCTCAAGCATGTTTCTCATGATGCACACCATTTTTATCATAATCATGAATCATCCCATCTTCCACCCATGGCTGTGCATACTGCAACATCCCTTTGCAACCATTACAATTGTATAAAAAGAGGAACAGTGAAAACTGAACTGAAAATAGCTAAGTACATACCTGTATCTATATTTCTTACACATATACACAYAAATACATTTCTATAAATAGTAATACACACACATACATGTCTCTAGCATGAAAAAAGCCAGCATCAAGTTATTATACCTAAGCTTCAGGTTACTGCCACCAACAAATTTGCAGACAATTAATAGCTTCAGATTCATCACAGCTTGGCAATAACGCTTTTAATTTACACCAATACAATGATGTTTCTATGAATAAAAGAAGTAAACTCAAGCTCATATTTATTATCTAGGCYGTTGTTGGTTATCAATCAGCCCCATCTTTCTCAGCTTACGACTGTGTATTCTTTACTCTATTTACAGACTCAGAAGCTTCAATCTAGTAATATTTAATCAGTTCTCTGGCAAACAGAGATTAGTAATTATTTTTCAGGTTTCAGATGCCCAAGCTGCAGGGAAAAAGAGCTTTGGTTGAACTGAGAATCAACTCAGAACCACATTTTCAAATGAACCCAGACTTTATCAGTTCAAGTATTCCAAAAATAACTTGTTTTCACTAG
This sequence comes from Rhea americana, assembly GCF_003343005.1. Taxonomy (NCBI): domain Eukaryota; kingdom Metazoa; phylum Chordata; class Aves; order Rheiformes; family Rheidae; genus Rhea; species Rhea americana. The sequence continues at coordinate 1,204,638 of NW_028186339.1, forward strand.
TGATTTGATGGGAATAAAACCTATTATTACCTATTGGTAGCTATTATTTCAGTTCTCCAAACAGTAGTCTTAATCCAAGAGTCACTTCTTGTAAACGTGTGATTAATGCACAGCACAAGAAACTCATTCCCACTGCCAGCTTTCACCAAGAGTTGCTGCTCTGTAAATGCAGCTATTACAGTATATTACATACAGAATATATATATATACAGTTATTCAAACTGCTTAAAATGGCCCTCACTTCTTATTTTCTAAAACAGACTGTAAGATTAGCTCAGAAATCACAATCTAATATATTTGGTTCACAGCATAATGATTACTTCTCAAAATTCTCTTCTCCAACAGTCCTCTTCTGAATTAAGAGAAAAAAATTGACTCATAATATGCTAGGACTCAAATATTGAAAAACACTTTTCAAGAAACACACATACAAATCCCATAAGTAAGCAGTAACATTAGTGAACAGTACCTATATAGGTATTGCCTGAAAACTTTCCAAAACATCTTCAAGCAGCACAAAAGGGGCAGTAGTCAAGACCCAGGTCCCAAATATAGGTGGCTCTTTTTTCTTTGCTGGTTTGTTTTTTAGCGAGAGTGCACTGATGTGAAAAGATCTGCTAGGATTCRTATTTATAGCAGCAGTGCCTTCCGTAAGTGTGCCAACTGCTTAAAGCTCTTGTTGATGAGTAGAAACATCCTTAATGCTTAGGCACATTATGACATCTGAGCTTAGAAAGGACAGACATAKCCTCAAAAGGCAATTAATTTTACTRCACTTTAGTATTGTTTATTTAGAAGCAGATTCTTTAAGCATTTATTTTTTTAAGCTGCAAAATCCCTTTYTTTTGCAAGTGCAAGGTTAAAAAATTCCCCAAAAGAAAACCAATAAAGAGATCTGATACTGAACAAGGTTCTGAAAGAAATTCAGAAATGTAATTTCTRCATACACATGACTATAGTCTTCACTGTGCTATATGAAGCTACTCCTAGGCATCGCCGCAGTACTAAGAATCAAACTATACCTTCCAATATTGCACCTGAGCATGTAATCACTTGGTAAGTCAATCAGCACTCACTTCACTTAAAAATACAAAGGGATAGATTCACTCCCCGGTTCCACAGGCATCTACAATCAGAAACTGATATGAGAAGAACCTACGACTACTGTTTTTTCTACGCTCTGCTTTAGATAGTTCCAGCAGGAAATGGGCCACATTGGTGCAAGGCGTCAATTAAAAGGAGTCCCACCTTTCCCTCATCTGTCTTTTGAAGAAGTCCAAAAGCCAGCTTGAGAATGGGAGATGAGTTGAAGCAAAGTTAAGTGTGGAATATTGTTGCACATCTTTCTTCAGACCTCTCTGCTCTGCAGCGTGCATCCCTCATGCATGAGCCACAGGATGCACCAGAGGGGCTTTTGTATTCCTTGCTAGTCAATTTACAGGAATCACAGAGGAAAAGAAGAACAGTAGTAGTCRACCAAAAAGAGAAATAATTCTTCCACAAGTGTTCTTGCGAGGAGAATCTGCGTTATGGATGAACTGGATACAAGTTACAACTTACAGAAAAACAAAATGTTGGAAAGATAAGATGAGTACAAAATCCCGGTATTAGGCAGATAGAACATTCTACTCACGCTATCCAAAACTAAGGAAGACCCAGATATCAGTTAAGTCTCGTGGCACAATTTACTGCAGCAAGCTGCATGTCTAAATCCTGCAAAACTCAAGGGTTTAAGCAATTCATTTTAAATTAATACGTTTTACATTAAAATGGGAGAAACAGTATTTATATCCTTAGTAATACATTTTCACAGTAGAAAGACTGACAGATAATGAAACCAAAGCAGTCATTACAGTATCTTCAGAGACTCTGTCATTTTCCTGCAAGTCAGTATTCGAACCTAAAGCACTCTTGTCCTTCCCAAAGGAATTCAGTGGCAGGTGATGTTAATAATCCTTGAAACAGGATTCTCTGTGCTGCACCAGCTAAAAGTAAGGGGAAAAGGGATTACAACAAAGACTTCACTTGACCCAGTAATGCCTCTGTCATTTATCACCTATCATGTCAGTTCTAGAATAAGCAGGTATAACATTTCAATCATAATACTGCAGATTTTCTTCTACACCTGCCAAGGTTGAAGGCTAATGTGCTCTTAGAGAGCCATTCCTCTGCAGGAAAATATATGGAAATTAGAGAGTGCTACACTCTACAAGGAACTGCCAGTTTTCTTGAAGGTTTTACAAACTTCTCCTCCTCTGTTTTATCTGACAAAAGAAAGGAGTGATGAGGAAGAGGTCAAACCAGAAYGTCTCAAGTAAAATACCTGTGTGACAGCTTTCTGAAGCCACCTTACTGAAATCTACACTGCTTCTTGTCTTAACAAGAATGCTTTCTCGTTTTCAGTTACGTTGATTGCTCATGCAGTAAAAAATGTCTGGGGCAGCAATGTCACATCACATAAGAAAGAGTCAAAAGATACGATACCTTTCTAATATCTAATCACAAAGTTACAGACACATCAGCACCATTATTTTGCCATTAAAGTCCTGTCTTTATAATAAATTGAAGACCGTTGGACCCAYTTTATACATTGGAGCTTTATAATCATGTATAATAATAATAATTTCACTCTTAGACATGTACTTTTCCAGAGTGCAATAAAAATAAATTATTTCACATAAAATACTCACCAGACACATTTTAAATATAACATACAAAATCTTGGATGGTTTCCCATAAATATTTTTGGGGTATAAATGAAAAAATAATAATGTACAAATTAAAATCACTTCATAGCCATCTAATTAATTTTCAACTATTTAGTAAATTTTCAGCTTTATTTTAGCTTTTAAATAGTACCTTACCACTTTAAAGTGCTACAAGATACATTCACACATGTGAGAAAAACTCCAAAAGGCAAAATTGCCATAAAAAGCAAATGTACAAGATCTAAGCCAAGGCATTTAATTTACTGACAATAAAAAGAAAAGAGAAACAAATTGCCCAAGAGCTAGGCATAACAAAATGATTCCATCTTCTTATAATACTGGCCAGGAGTGGAATCGTGGATCTAAAATACTTTGTACATTGATTTGTCAGATCTGAGATATTCATATACAAATGAGAGAGAATTAATGTATGGATTAACTTTATGCATAGAATTAAAATTTTCAAAAAAGCTATGCTGATGAAATTCTGTTCTGTGATGGTAACAGTGTCACCAGAAGAATTGATTTTCTATCAGTTTTTCAAGTCAAAGCAGACTATCATGACTAAACCTTAGTCACTGAAATCAAATTCAACCCTAGAGGCAATTCACATTTTCAAACCATATGTTATTTTCAACTCAGCTAAAGTAGGTGCTAAGATAACCTGCTGGAAAAACAGGGCACTCTCACTCCTCCTAACACGTGCAAAGAAAAAACTATCRACCTGTTTTCAGCTTAAAAACAGTCAAATGACTCCCAAGACTTCAACTACACAAAATTATATCTAGTTGTGTAAGATTTTAAAACTCCCCCCAAAAAATTTAAAAAATCYCTCAACATTTAAGAAAGATTCTTGATTAAAATGTTAAGCTATTGAGAAAATACCTTTTGGTGCTTTAGTTCTTTGTAARGAGCATTAACATACGTTACGTGTTTTAAGCAGATATACTCTGTTAAAGACTGTCAAGATCTGGTCTTCCACCAGCAAAGTAGATGCTATCTTACTAAGACTAGCACTTTCCTTTAATGACGTTTCAGAAGTTTTCTTCCGATTTATTCCTGCCCACACTTCCCATTACTCTCAATCCCACACTCAAATTTCCCGTTCTTCTCATTCCTATTAATATATGTAACCATTATTTTCCTCTTCCTTTTCAACCCATCTCCCTTTGTCCTTCCAGCTTCATTGCTTCTATGAACTCGCTTCTTCTACCACTTCTCCTATTTGCACATCTCTTTAAAAATAAACAAAAAATAACAGAGAGAGAAATCCCCAAAGTAATTCTCTCTTGAAAAAGAATAGGGGAAAAAAAAACAAGGAAAATAATGAATAGTCCTCCAAATATACAGAGCTGTGCATTCATCTGGATAGTGATACATACTCTGTTGTCTTCCACTGTTTTATTTATTTAGACTATAAACAAAACAAGTTTGGATCAGAGATTTAATTTGGTAGGTCACTTATTTGGTTTCAGGATGCAAAGTTGGCTGGCTGGTGGAGTTTCGGTGGCTTGAGCAACTATTCTGAAATACAGTCAAAATTAAGCTTTCAGCAAGGAGATGCGAGAGTCTTCCTAAATCCATCAGCTTACYAGCATCCGAGCTGCAGCAGTAGAATTACTTACATCCTGTACTACCACCAGTAACAATCTGGAGGGCTCTGCAGTATCTGGTTGCAATGTAACTAACATTTACATCCAAAGATATATTCGTGTCTGGAGTAGGAACTAAGTCTTTTCTGTTACTAGTTTAAACTTGAGTGTGGCTTCCCTTTTATCCTCCCTGATGCCTCTACTTCTTTTCTCTAGGTGTTGAAATTAAGGACCCATATAAGAAAGTATGATTGTCAAGAAAAACGAAAGTTAGGATGATCATCAACACAGAGTGCAAGTTTCAGTCCTTATATTCCTCATTTGGCTAGTGTCAAAATAGTAAGTGTTCCATACACCCTTAGACACATCCAGCCTCACGCGCTGTTATCTCTCCACTAGGCATGTGTCACTAGCCTGGAATGAATAGTGCGAATGCACCTGCACAGATCTAAACATTTAACATGAAGTTCGCATTAATAATGAAGCACTCCAGGTGGTCGGCAAGCGGGACCATAATGAGGAACTTTCAGTGACACACTAGTTCTCAGATGTTGAGCCAGGTCACTACACATGAATAAAGTGATCTCCCCAGAAAGATGAAAGGGGATTTTTTTTTTCTTTTTCTTTTAAAGAAAAGTTGCACTCGCCTTCTGTAAAAAGTCTGAAGCAAGACAGCATGTTAGAACATTCAACTTGATTAGAGTGGGACTGAATAAAACTCATCAAGAACTATCAAGGAAGTAGAAAATTATTTTGAACTGTATATGCAACAGTGGCTAAGCACTGTCTGGTGCCCTCTCAACCTCAGCTGCCAGCAGAGCTCAAAACTGTGGTTGTACCACCTGCAAAACTGGCAGAAGAACGACGCTCATCTCAAGTGCTGCTACTGAGGGAAGGAAGACAGGGCSCAGGGGCCATCAGAGATAACAGCATCAGCCCTGGAAAGGCGGGGGGAGAGATCTTTCTCTCAGCCTAACATCTGATAATGTCTGTACCCGCCACTTACTGACTCCAGGGAGCAGACTGCCTGCAAGACTGTCAGCAGCTCTTTTYGCTGTTGATACGGCCCCCAGGTTTCTGCCAGCAGCTCTCTAGGCATAAACTTCAGGAAGAGGGACTACCAGGGTCTGAAGGAGAATCAGGGTCCCTTTCAACACGCAAGAAATCGAACCCCCATTTACCTGGCTTCGTACCTGCCCTGTCCCCTAAGAAGCAAGAGAAAAACAGAAAACACTCTGGGACTCTCCACACTGGGCTTGCTCAGATCAGAAGATGAAAGAAGCAGAAAAATAGAGACCAGGCAGGATATGCCCAGGAGCAAACACACACGGGATACGAAAGGGATGGCCTGCGTTGCCCATGCATCACAAGGTCTTCATACAGTCCTGGACAGCAGGTCAAGATGGCAGTCAGCCATGTAAGTAGCCGAGTAACAGCTGCTCTCATCTGTTCAGTCACATGTACATATGACCCATATAGCACACACTCGTACAAAAACATTCTCTTTTTGCTTGAAACAAGGCTTTGCCCTTGCTAAGAAATGGTAGGAAGAAGCAGGGGAGTACAGAAGACAGCTCATTCACACAGCCATCTCAGGCTTTCCCCTTTCCTCCCACACAGAGAAAACAAGATCAGCTACAGAAAATGAGAATGTAGATTCAGGATCAAGCCGTAAGGAAGCTAAAAGGTTCTCAAGCTTTATGACCTTTCTGAATTTTTTTTACCCCATAAGAAAAGCAAGTCAGCTCCAGTRGTTCATTCTAAGGGAAAATTACATAGAAGGCTTTGTCTGGCGAGAAAGAAAGGCCAGTTATTGCAATAGAGGAAAAAAGAAATACATGATAGGACACAGAGCAATATGTACGGTGATAGTACAGCAGTAGGATGATGAAACACAGAAATGGGAAAGGAAGGAAAGAGAACAGGATGGCTCCCTAAAATTTTGCGACAGTAGGATTATTTGAAGTTCCTTTCATATTGCAACATTTCTGTGACTACGCACTTCAGCAACACAGTTATGTTATAAATCAAGCTCAATTCAGACTAGAAAAGTTCTTCACAGATGGATATAGTACAAGGACCCCCCMAAAAAATACAAGGAGTCTCTGAATTTTGTTTGTACCTGATCCTGGTACCAAAAGCAAACAAGTTCCTGCTGATTCCTACCACACTTTTTCCATGAAAAAAAGACCTATGAGTAAGATAAAAGTCTCTCTAAAGATACAATAAATCAGTTAGTTGTTCTTCTCATAAAGATAATTAAAGAACTGTATAGAAATTATGGCTAAGTTTCCTTGCAAATATGCACAGTTCAAAATCAACAGCATTCAGATCTATTCAGAAAGATGAACACGTATGCAATCGTACCAAGTTGAGAAAATAAAAAAGTCTATTTGCTGCATGACTTGGGAAACCAAATGTAAAGCTTTTTCTGAGAGAAATCTGGCTGTAAACCTTATGAAGCTGTTTTAGCTTAATTGTTTTGAGATCTAAATGTAAACAACAGTGCAGACTGACATTCTTCATTTGGGAGAAAAATCAAAACCAAGGAATAAACACAATTTCTGGATCTGAAGCAGGCTGTTCACTGTCCTGAAATAATATAACTTACTTGGATGTGTTTTCATGCTGTGAAGCTGGAGAAGCCAAAGTGTTGCTTAAGGGCCATTTCAGACACTGTTGCATCTAATGAGGCCAGCACTTTTTTTTTTTTTTTTTCCCAAGATAGTCTTATTTTGTTTCTTTCCATGCATCCCTACATGGAAATAGCGTCCATTATATTGTGGTATTGTGGCTTATGTATTATCATACAAATATATTGTTGTACTACTTGGTGGCCACAAGTTGCAAAACTGGAACAGGAATAATAAAAAGACGAATCAAAAAGAACTAAACAACAAGTTACTTTTCTGATCCCTGTGCAGGTCTCATTGCTGGAAAGAATCAATTAACCCTGACATTAGTATGAAGACTTCTATGAACCAATATTAAACATACTTATTTTAATGTTTTTTATTTAATTTTAGTTTAACCTAATCACTATTCTAAATCTAGTGATTAGATTTATATTCTAATAATATAAATGTCTAGCAGAACATTCCCAGCAGCCAAGTTTACTATTTTTCACATCACCTGAAACGTGGTCTTCCATCCCTAAAGGCCTCTTTCTAAAGAAACACTATGTTAGCATTCATTACTGTAAGCCATTGATGTATATTTTATTTGTGGTTTTAAAGTTTCCAACCACTTTTCTTTGATGCAATGCATAATCAATAGCAGTTAAAAGAATACCTTAAAAAATGGAAGCCTCTGAACAAATTTTATGATAAACCATCAAAGGAGCGGAGTTTAAATGTGAAACTTGAAGACTAAGAAACAACAAAACTTGAAACAACTCAGCTCTCTTAGAACAGCAGCAGTGATGGGGAGAACCTCTATCATAAACAACACCAGAAACCTTAAGATAAAACAACTAGAAGATGTGGCCTGTTTGCCTGGATCTAGTAGAAAAACACTGGATATTGTCAGGCRTACATCAGCATTCATGTGAAGAGTACAAACCTCTAGGTTTCTATTCTAAACACGATTCAACACTCAACCGTGAAAACTCTAGCAGGATCAAAAGTGATCATTATGCACTGGATTACATCAGGATCCTTAAATGAAAGGCAGCGTATTCAAGGTCATTACTTTTGACTTGTGATCCGCAGAGGGCTTACAAGGCTATTTATCAGGAACCTAGAAAAGATGATTAAGAAAAGAAGGTACACCAGCAGAAGGCTTAAACTCACTGCACTGGCAAGTCGTAATCCCACTACAAAATGTATAGCAGTTCAGAAATCAGAAAAGACTGGAAAACACTTCTATAGACAATTTTCATACATTAGTGACAGGAATGTTTTACAGATATAGTAGCTTTAGAACAAATATATATTTTTTCTATTATATTTAATGGCAAATTTACGTAAATATAGATTACTAATGAACAACCAGAAGATAAAAATTACCAGTTTTATTTTTACTTAGTAGATTAACACAATTATCACTGTGCATGCAGAAAGCTTTACTGTTCTCTTCATTTAAAAATTAACTTCACAATTTCAGCTTTTTTTTTAGTTGAGAGCTACTTGCCTCAGAGCAGTCTTTCACATTATTTTAAAGCTCAAGTCCTTTAAAAATAATACTTGAATTTATTATTCCAGGCAAAGAATTCTATCGAAAACTCTCTTTCAACTTTTAAACAAGCATTGTTGAAACAGTGGCAAAAAGTTCACAGCTAGGCTAGCAGTCACAGAAGCAGTTTTACCAGCGTTCCATGAAATTCAGATTCAGACAACAGACTCCTACTTAGTTCAAACCTTTTCAAACAGACAGGGGCAGATCTGTCCTGGTGTGTGGGAAGCCTGCCAACCCGCAAAACCAGCAGTAGCTGGGAAAAGGATTCTGAACTATTGCAACACCTGAAACCAAAACCGTAGACCTCGTAAATAGCTTTAAACACATTTAAACTGAAATAATATAAACTTTTAGTCCTCATTAGTGCTTCATAAGTATATCAATCAGAAATGCTAATACAAATCCTTGAAACAGCCAAATATTGTATGCTTTCTTTTTAACTGCAAAATTAAAGATAGAAAAAAGGTCTTGCGTAACACACACATAAAAGGTTTCCTTCTGAATTCAGCTACTGTTAACATTTGCACTTGGTGCTTACATAATTAAATACAGAAAACAACAATTGTACCGTAAGAAAAACCTAATTAGATTAGGCATGTAGTAACAAATGCAAAATTACCATCATTAATACGTCAGTGTTCTACAAATGAAAATACTTAACTACCAGGTCTACAAAGCTCATGTCTGATTTATTCCCACAGATGAGGAGGAGTCAGCCATTTGCTCCCTGCTAACTTCAGGGCAACTTTGTCACAGGGAAAAATTTGCCCACAAAGGAGCAGGCAGAAGTACCTGTAGTACTTCTGAAGTACAGAACAGTGTTGTCCATTCTCTCTCTCCAGAAATTTGAAAGGTGCGTATCAGTTTATGGCCATTTTGCACCAAAAAAGCAAAACCAGGTTGGGCATCCTAGAAAATAATGATGCCTGTACAGATTTTTGTGCGTCCTGATCCCTCATCGTTAGACTTGCGGGCTGCCTCACAGATTCCTGCTTTCCTCACCGATTAGATACTACGAATGACTAAATGTATCCTGAAGAAAGTTGTTAGATCTTCAGATTAGACTCTGAAATGTCGCAATACAATTTCACTGTATACTTTGTACTCATGATTTAAAAGCTGGTGCCTTGCACTACATAATAGAGGAGAAGTGACTAACACCTCCATACTGCTCTGATATTTTAAAAAGAAGGCATCCAGAACCTGATCGCTATCATATGCATCATTCCCTCAGTTTATGTTCTTGGTGTTGGAGAAAATTAGTTCAAATTGCAAAGGCCAACAGACAGCAGATAACCGTGTGTATGCATGTGTGAGAAAGTCCAAAACTGACCTTCTGGACTCTCAGGCACAGGTGTTCTACGTGCCAGTTGCACCCAAGATGTGCTGGCTGGTGATTTTGGTAATGCCCAGATTAAAGTGGCATATCTTGAACTCAATTGAGATATGAGACAGAACCACAAACTGTGAGGCTGATCACATGCTGGGCTTCTGTATATACATTATTTAGATTGGGAAAACAGGGGGCTTGGGGTCCCAGAAAGAAGGTAGTGAAGATTCTGGCTGGAGGAAAGGTCCTGGAGACCAGGGACATGCACAGAGGCAAATGTCAGGAGACAGCCAGAGACCTTGAACAGCGACACCCAAGGCTGGTAACTGCAAGCAGTAGCACATCATGGACCCACCTGACCTTCTGCACAACCTCTCTAGATGTATACATAGGGCCAAATGAGAGCATCAACAAGATACACTTGGATGAGGACAAAGTACTTAAGACCAGTCACAAAAGAAAACGATACAGAAGATTTGTAATCTGTGGAAGACCTAAATAACTGCTGTACAACCTTAGTCCAACAGAAAGGTGGTGGTTCTTCTCCATCCATGGTATCCTAAAGAGTCGGGGGCAGGATACAGACTTTGCTCCTATAGGCTCCTATACCTTCCTGCTGTTCCTTCTCATCCATTGAAGCTGATTCATGAAGTAGCCTGAAATATTTGCTGAACTGCAGCACCAGCTTCCCCTCCCTTTCACCCTCAAAATCAACAAAAAGCCTTTAATTTCAGGCAAGAACTAAAAAAATATTAGTACTTCAAGAAAAGATGTTCCAGTGGTAAAGACAGTGGTGCACTAGAGTAGATGGCCTACAGAAGTTGCAGTCACTAGTAAGTAGAAAATGAGAAAGAGGTTAGACAAGCATCCATCACAAATGACCTAAGCACGTAATACTGTATGAGGGAGCTTTACTTTTCTGACTGTATATACAATCTATAAAAATATAGGTGTATATACATACATATATATGTGCATGTACATCTACAGTACATATAAAATCTTTTTAAATAGTTAAGATATTCCTCCTTGGACCAGCTAAAGATCAGCAGGTGTGATGTATGTATGCAGATTCACACAAAGGAGAGAAATGATCCCCACAGTGATAATAAAATAAAAATTTTCCTCGTCATCTGTCATCTTTATCAGGGGAATGATACTAACAAACAAATTTTCAAACCCACAGGGTTCCTCTTGCCTTGTGCTTTTAAACAAGGAGCTTAAACTTTTTCAGCAGYTGAGAGACCAAACTCAGTATGACTAAACACAACTGTACACATCATCACCTTGTGAATCTGAATGTTGATCTCATATTAAATCAGCATATTGCTATAAGGCCCAACTGAACCTGATGTGAGTTTGCTCATCTTTAAACACCAGGACACTTTAGGTTACCGGGAGTTAATGTGAGCTTAAAGCGAGTATTTAAATATTTTGCATATTTAATCGACTTTCCTCTATTATTAAATTGTAAATATTCCCTTAGTATTAGGGCATTAATTCAGTCTAAGAAGCTGCTAGAGCCTAGGACAGCCTTCCTGCTTATTTCATACTTGCAAAGTTACTTAACCATTACCCAAACTTAAAGCAAAGTTACTTAACCATTACTCAAACTTAAAGCTAAATGAGCCTTCATCAATGTCTCCTCTGTCAGCAGAGACATTTAACTAAAGCAAGCATCTATAGCTAAATAAGTTTTAAACTGCTATCTGATAGTAGTTTCAGAAGAGAGAGGATACAACTTGTTCAATAAGAAATAATAGATTTTAGACAACATAAATGAAAGAAAACATTTAATTAAGAATTCAAAAATTTTTTGAAAACATACCACCATATGCTTGATGGTAAACCTGTCACACCCACCACTGTGGGCTTTGTGCCCTCCCTGTAATGCAATAACAAAAGCTTGCAATCACACTTGGCTTTGCAGAAAGGGGGAAAAAAAGGCTTCGCTTCATAAAGAAAATCCAAAGAAGCAGTAGGCAAATCTGTGGTCTGACCCTTAACTTTACCATGCAATCAGAAATACAAAGTAAGAAGGTCATTTTATGAATTTTTGAAGCAAAATTCACATAAAAATACTTTGAGGCATAAGATTRCTTCTTTAAAATTTACAGATATATAAGTTTATCCAGCTGTGTGGGCACAAAACATTATTTTCTTGATTCACTGTGGAACTATGGCAACTAGGGGTACTATGGCCTCACATATGCTGTAATAACAAGATATAATCAAGAGTCTTTTGGGAGCTCTCCCACAACTGTTAAGATTTTATAGCATCAAATTTGGGTACTAATACTGAAAGAGAGAATCCTACTTAATATTTGATGTGCGTTGGTACTTTTTCCTTTACAATGAAACAATTTCCTCTTAACATCCACATTCTTTATGTTAAAAAAATTCAACTACTTCTGCTGAATCAACTCTCAAGGGAGAAGACTATAAAAACACTGCATATGAACTCTACAGTATTTGCTTAGTATATCTTATTTGCAGATACCATCTTATTTGAATAATCTTATGTTTGCAGTTTTCCAGCTCCTGATGAAAAACTGAACTGTCAGCAGAGAAAATTCTCTTCAAAACTCACATAGGACTGTTATCTGTATCTGATGTCATTAAGAATATCCATTTTTTTGACAACCATTCCAATAGTTATCTACATACAAACTTAAATGAAGTATGGATATAAACTGCATACAAGACATCTTCTCTCAGTCTCTGGTGAGGTCATGCTACATTTSTTTTTCTGTAAAAAGGGACTCAAAATAATTGTCTAATAAATCTGCTAATTCTTTGTCAAGTTGTCATTTCAAGGGACAAGTTTTCTATTGAATCTTTTATCTACTGGGAGGGCAGGCAGTCCTTGCTGGAGCACTAATTGCTTGCAAGCCCAGAGAAGAGGCTAAATTCCACTGCAGCTGGGTTATATCTGGATTGAACAGAGGTCCCACCCTTGAACAAATAATCCCTGTGGAGAAATTATTGCCAAATCATCAAGGGTGAAGAAATACAAAGAAGTTAGTAGCACCAGGGGGTTTATTCCTTTACACCAACAATACTGCCTTCATCTCTAGGAGTCATTGAACGTTACACAGAGGTGACCACCACAGTACAGCTAGACTGGGCTTACTATTTTAAATCAAAATTGTGATTAAAAGTTAAACAAAGATGACAACTGTAACCACAGGTTTTGATAAACTTTTTCTTTACCTCTAGCTAGTCTGAAGTTGGCACTTCTCTTTCATTTGCTTAAGTAATGAATTAACTCGGCTCGACAAATTACTGGCTATGCAGAACACTTTTCCCTTCATTACTGTACACGCTGGTGAAAGGGAGTGAGAAGGGACTATCTGGAATTAGGAGTGGATAGCAAGATCCAAGATGTAAGAGACTGGTAACTAAGTCTGTGATTAGGATATGGCTTAAGAGTTCATCTGAAGCTGGCAAGAAAACGGGCAATCATCTGGCAAGACGTGAATATAGAGAAGGAGAAGACAGTTCAGGAAATTGGCCTGGGACTGAAAACTGGTAACCATTTTCCAATAAAGAAAACAGATAGTGAGTTGGGAACAGAAAGAAACAGGAACTGGCTAGATAAGGAGAGTAGGACAGATTTTTAGAAGTAAAGGTTAGGGTAAGAAATTAGAAAGGGGATGGGAGAGGCTTAAGACCAGGTAAAGAGCTTAGGAGAAGTGAGTAGGGATCATGGAAGAGAAGGAAAAAATAGATTAGGTTTTCCAGGAATGGATGGCATTACTCCTGGCTAATCAGCAATGCAGTAAGGAAAGCCTTTGATGTAAAGACAGGGATTAACTAGGACAGGAGGATGAATACGAGAACAGGAAGCAACACAGCCAAAGAAATCACTGTTGCACAAAGAGTATCTCGGAGTGTACAAGAACAGAACAGTAGTATTATAAATTTAKCGGGGAACAAATATAAAAGACTGATGATTTAATACTCCCCTGAAAACTGTGGCATGGAACCTAGTATTCCAACATTTCAACAGTCCTCTAATGCCAATAAACATGCACAAAATGTAGAACTGGCAAAGTAAGTCTCATTCCCCAGCTAGGACTGGCTCACATGCATGGTAACTGCCTCCCACTGTCAGTCACACAGGGAATCAGCTGGCACAAGACAAAACCTTGCTGATGAAGTAGTAAGTTGTCACACAATGGAAATAGGTATTTCTTTTCGCCTTTTTAAAGGCTTCTAAAATCACGTACAAGACCATTTTTAGTTATACTGTATCAATGCACTGGGAAAACACGAGATATAAAACTTTCATCTTTGATTTCCTTATCTTTTTTTTTATTATTTCACAAAAATCTTTTCCAATTCGGTCTACAATCTACTTTAGAGACTGAGAAGGGTGTTTCATACCAGAGGCTGCCTCTAAGGATGGGCAGTACAAGATCATCATCATTGTGGTCTAGCAGCTACAGCCTGTCTTGGATTCTCTCCCTACCAAAGGATTCTTGAACCTAAGCACTCCCACCAAAACGTCCTCAAACATATGTTGCTAATTGTATCTTATTTTCTTACTTCCCACCCTCAGATGTTTGACAACAGAGTCTCCCATTACCGTTATCCAGCTATAAGCTTGGGCTAAGAAGTTACCACTCATCTCCTCTCCCTTTGAACATTCCCATACCCATCACTTCTCTTCTCCATTACCTTTCTGCTGCCTAATTACACCAAAGCAAACCTTTTTAGACCACAATCTGAAATACATCCAGTAAAATACTCTCCTTAAAACCAAACTCTTCCTCATATATACATTTAGGCCAAAAGACTTTTCAATGACTAAAGGAGTGGTGAATTGTAAAACATAGGTAGTGGGACTGGGAACAAGACAGAGAGAAGAAGGTGGGAACTTCAAGGTGACTTTACAGTCCGAAAATTTGTAATGTTTCATTACAGCCTAAGTTGATATCCTAGCTCTGATTTGCAGAATCATTCCAAATTCACAGGACCTGTGTTTTGCAATATAGAAATTAGGCCCCTGTTGCACAACTTGGACAGTTAAAATTAGAATTCTAACCCTAAACTTTGCTTTTATTGGGGTGGTGATAGTGGTGTAAAGGTAACACTAATCTTTTGGGGAAGACAAATGAATTACTTACAAAATTTTTAATTTACTTATGAAATCATATACCATACTGATAAGTACCATAACAAATACGGGTTTGCAGACCATAGTTTCAGTATATAATAAGTAAAATATGGGACTACGCTAAACAAAGAGGATAACTGAGAAGAGATTCCAGCTGGAAAAACAACGCAATCATATAGTTAAAGGCAGTGTCATAATACATATATGCATAGAGATTGTGAGCCTGCAGGCAACTTTAATTTTGGCACTTCCTAACATTTAAGTACTTGGTTTTGCACCTTAATAGCGTTCTTTTAACATTTTGTGTGTATAATACCCTCACAGAGCACTCAGCCAAGACATAATTGATTTAATCATTCACATTTGTGAATGATTTGTGAGGCTTACATGAGTTTGCTAAAGTTGCAGCCCTGCTGAGTAAAAATTAAAACAGCTGCCTGTATATAGCCCAGAGAAACAAGCTGATAATATAAAAGGAACAGACTAAACTGTAACAGTAGAAGCGTGACGAAAAATATTTTGTTCTTTGCTACTGTGTCTGTAGCCAAAACTACAACACTCAAGCTTCATCAGTCCAAAAGACAAAAATTTGATTTTGAATTTTAGAAAGATAAATTAGCTTTAAAAGAAACTTGAATTATAAACACTACACATTACAATGTATTCATGTAAGAATAAGGAAAAAGATGTCAATAAAGCAACTTTGTAAAGAAAAAAAAAAAAACCTAAACTATTTTACACGTAATTATTACCTAGCATTTTTAATGGTAAACCATTAAAAATCTTCTGCTGTTGAAAGAGGTTAGATCTGGTACATAGTAAATTAATACATTTCTTAAAGCTAGAAGACTGTCTTTCTGTAATCAAAAAGATTTTAAAATGCTTTATTATTAATAATATACAAATTCAAAGTAAAAGTAAACAGGCCTTCTTTAATTTACACAGAGAAGCCCCAAATGAGAACAATGAATTGCTATTTATTTAAAGTGGTTATAATTACCACTGGTAATTATAACACACCAGATTTTTCCCACAGAAACATTTTATCTGGTCAGTGTAAAACTGGTCATAGAGTAATACCCCCTCTCTAATTGGTGGCCCTCCTGCCATTCCTTAGAGAATTTGCCATGTAACCCATTAATTAAGGTCTCATTATGAGAATGTTGCTTTGAATAGAATATGTTTTCTCTTTTTCCAAATAGCATCATGTTTCTACCCATGAAACTTCCTAGTACTAAAATTAAAATTTGTATTCATTCTATTTGCAAAACAGATACAGGCATTATTAAACCCCAGTGAGCTACACTTTGCCTTCAGAGATCTGATTTTTACACTTTATCTATTTGGACCTTTTGCAAAACACATGGGTTCCATATCTCATTTTCTCTACTGTAGAATATAGAAAACATTACTTCTCTATTTACAGAGCAGTTAGGATAAATGCACCAAAAGTTTGTAGAGTATTGATTCTGTGATAATAAAGCTCATACGGATGAGGTTTCATCATGTGTTTTCTTTCATAACAAAGCCATCTTCAGCCATTCCCATCTCCAGTTCCTTCATTCCTCCTCATATCAGTTCACTGTTTCCCAGTAAAACCAGTTCTAAAAATAATGTCTAAACTGAAACTGTAAAAYGATCTATGATGAAGTAGAAACCCTAGGAATGGGCTCCTTTTTTCATTGTTCCTTAACACAAAGCATAGAAGCAGACCATTTTGCAGCTTATCCTATGGCATGAGGATGACAATTAGCAACTGGAAGGAGAAATTGCTTTAGAAGGCTGCATTACCAACCAGCTGGATCAGTGAGCAAAGATGAGGAACTGCAGAGACTGGCTGGGATTTGGAAGTTTCCACTGGCTCTGAAAGCCAAGTTCCATGTACATACGATTTTTAATCTTTTATTAGCAAATAGTTCATCAGACACTATATTTGGGTTTCTTTTGTATTATGTCAAAAACTCATTGCACTAAATATCTACTAAATATTGCATCTGATAGATGGTTCTCAAAACTGAATAGAATAGAGCTGTATGGATAGGCACACAGAGAACAGTGAAGGACAAATCTTTTGGAGATTCAACTGTCTTTGCCAGATGCTCTGCTGGAGATTTTCCTGGCTTCTGAAAAGCAGCATGTTATAATTTATAAGCGCTTAACACAGAACAAAGAAACATTGGAAAAATGTGATCAGCAAAGAGCAGGCTATAAACAAGAGGTGAAGCTCTGTGGAAAGACTAGGTAATTTGAAATAGAAGGAAAATGCAATTCTGATTTCATCATCTTTCATTCTATGCAGCAAAAGAGTAGTAAACTCTTTCTGTATCACTATTGTTGTTATTTTATTTTTGCTTGGCTCTAGTTTAATCCTAGGTTTTATTGAAGATTTTCTCTGAAAAGATGACAACTAAGAAATAATTGTTTTCATTAGGAAAAAAAGAATAAATTATTGTACATTCTTGCAATTACAGGAGCTGTGGCATTAGCAAGATGACAACCGCTCAATTTCACAGTCAATCTCTAATTTTTAGAGGATACAAATTTTCATGCTTCAATTCTGAAAAATTAAGTACAAAGTTGAGTAAATATTTGTTGCAATTTTCTCATGCCTTGCTCCTATACCAGATGTATGCTCTCGATATGTAAAGTGAGGAGCTTTGGGCCTAGAGACACTCCTAGGGAAAGCTCTACTGATTAAGAAAAAGTCTCTGTTACATACGGAGATTCTTTCCCCATACCAGGGTGAAAGCTTCAGCAAATGGTCTGGTATTTAGAAGTGCATCTCTCTTTACAAGCCAAGTACTTCCACTATCCATTTATTTCATTTGTTCTGTTTGTTTTAATCCCTGCTGTAAAAACAGATAGATGTGTTTTTTTAAAATGTTTCAAACTGAATTTAGCAATTTCCTCCTACTGAATAATATACCAACCTTGTTACAAGACAAATGAGAATAGATGCAGCTGTTAAACTCAAAAAACAGTTTTAAAATCACCAGCACCACTATTCAAGCCTAATAAAACATGTCCATGCTGCAGTGTGAAGACTTCGCCCTTTTCTCAGGGAAAGGAACACAGTCAAGATTGCCGTGCATGGAACCAAACAGCTTTGACAGCTGCCTCAGTTTACAGACTTTTCTGTACAGAAACCAACCAAATACTTTATTTTAAAATTGACTTCTGTAGACTGGAAAATATATGAACTGAAATGCCTGACTTGCTATATTTTCAGCATAACACATGGCCACAYGTGTCACTTCCTACACTCCCTGATTCTGTTTCCGCCTCAGGAGCCGTGCTCTTCACTTTCAGCCAGGGGGTGAATAACTAAGATGCTTGCACAGCACTTTGTTGAATGAGCGAAAAAAAAGTATTTTCTGTATATAAACACAGCCTCTGCTTAATACAGCCGTTGTTATATGAAAAAGTACACAGAAGCACTTGAAAAATTTCTGGGACAAATTACAAACCATCATGTGCTAACTGCATGTTGCATTCATCCTCCAGCTTGAGAAAATACATACATATACCTATAAATATATATCTATACAAATACACAAATGCCTATTGCATATTTAAATATAAGCGTTGTAAGACACACACTTATCTATATGTAAAAAAATGACTGACATTGTTGGAGCAGATGTACAATTCAAGTAAAAAACATTTTGAATTGCCATATACATCATGTGATAGACTATGGAAGGCTTTTGATCTCTAATAGGAAAAAAAAAAAAAAGAAAAATATTGCTTATACAAACGTTTGCCTTTCCTCCTTGGATTTTTATCACGAGCACCTTAATTTCTCTATGACCATGAACTGAAGGTGTGTCTTAGTTTAACAAAAATTAGTACCATATATTTATTTATATACATTTGTGCACGTACACATATGCACACAAAGTTTGTCTTTCTGAAAAGACTGCAGGATTCCGTCACAAATATATAGCCACACATATACACGTCCGAATATATATATATAAATATATATAAAGGAGTGAAAGACAGAGAGAGATAAAAGGAAGAAACCATGCATGTTCATTTTTTAGTTTTAAGTAGATAATGTAATTATCTGAAAACAAAAGAAAAGAGGGAAAATCAATCTGACAGCCTATGGGAGATCCAAGTCCCCCAGACTAGGAAACAAGTCCCATGTTAAGCAGGAGCTTTGTGGACTCAACATATTCAGCAACTGATGAGTGAATCATGTCATACCACTTTCTAATTAAGTCAAGACAGCAGCAACATCAAAAAGTTGAGAACAGAGATAAGCTAGTGTGTGTGATCTGCACATGTTACATTTTACATTACATTCATGACAGAAACATACAGACACGTTCCTATTCTGTTGGCTGGACATATCTAAAAAAATCTGCCATTAAAAAAAGTCATCATATATGTACATGCCATGAAATATGAAAGTTAACACTTTTAGATATCAGTTCCTGTGGGGGGAGAAGAAAATGTTTTGCTATTGAAGTAACTGCTGGCAAAGTGTAATTAACGGGATGTAATTAGGGAACATACAACTAAAATTGTTAAAAATCCATCCAGAGACTTCTTGTTTATGATTATTACACATTACCATAAGCATTTGTAAAATAACTGGAAAAAGAAAAGTAGCACCCTATCTAGGTAAAGAGCAAACTATACATCATATATAAAACTAAAAATGAAACTTTAAAATAGGGCACATTTTAAATACAATCATAGCAACTCCAAAAAGGGGAGTGTGGGCTGTTTTTTTTTTTTTTTTTTTTTTAATAAATTATGCTTATTTATTTATCTAGCTATTATCACTGTGTCTCCAGATACAGTACAAAATGAACCCCCTCCATCAATTTTAATTAAAGCTGAGCTAAAACTCACATGTGGATACCCACTGTAATAACAGAAGGTAAAAAGTAAACATACATACATGGATTTAAGAAAGAAATAAAGGAAGTCTCAAGAATAACACACCTATAGAAAGACCTAGTTAACACAGGAAGTTTGAACAAATTCTATAAAACAGGTAAAATTACAGAGAAATTCATTTACTTTGGCACTTTTCAAACAAAAATCTTATAAATAGTATGATGATCCTCGGTTGAACCAAACACCTTGAAAAGGTTACCCTCTACCCTGAGCAACTGGGCTTCCAACTGCCCTGATCAACTGCTATTACAGCGGCACAGAAATAGATACAGAAATGCATAAATATTAAAATCTTAATTGGTTGACATACTGTCATAGTGGGAGAGCTGGTGCATACAGCACCTCCCAAACTCCAGTCTATTTAAAGAGATGAAAAAAAACAGCATGTAAATAGTAAAAAGAGACAAAGCACTTTAGCAGAAAATCTTATAAGATGCAACAGCCAGAAAGAGMCTTATTAGGAATGAAGGCTGATGTCCACTGGTATGAGATAACATTATTTGCTAGGAAATTTTTTGTATCTTCATAGCTATTACCTAAATACCTAAGRAACGATGATGCAGTGTACAAAGCAAGTAGGTTTTTGAAGCTAGATGAAATCCAAAAAGAAGCACGTTTGTTCCATGTAGCCATTTGTTGCAAGCATGCCCCGATATGACAAATTTATTTGACATGATACAAGGAAATGCCAACAAGCTGACATACAAAATACAGAATAATATTGCTTATTTTCTTGCATGAAAGAACCTTGACGGTGCTCCTTTCTCTAACTCTTTTCTTCTCTCAAGGAATATTGTGATGTTATATGCACGTCATGCACAAATTTGAACTTTGGATTTAAACCTTTGCTTGACTTGCATTTAAATTAGGTAAATATCAGGCTCAAGCCCTGTGAAATCCAAAACTGCATTTTGTCCTGGTTCAAGATGGCACAGGCTTGTCTTCTACCTGATATAAAAGTGAAGGGACTAGCATAGGGCTAGTCTTTATAAAGTATTTTTGTGTATTATTATGGGGTGCCATTCCTGCCTCCAGTTTTCTCTTGTACAGTTTTCACTTCTAAAGCTAATGAATATTCATCTGACAAGTAAGTCGATGTCAAGCTACTATTCAGATAGTGAAAAAAAAATCAGTATTTTTTAAGGAGAAGCTGGCTAGAAATGACCAGTAGTGCATCTAAGTCATAGTTGTGATAGTAAACATTTTATCTTTGGCCAAGAAAAGGGATATCAAAAGAATGTATGTCAACTGCTCCTTTCTGCCACTACTGATCAGATAATCATCGGCCTTCTGAACTCACTAGCCTGCAATTAATTAACAAACAGACAGGGTGGTGGGCAAACACAAGTAACTTTGTAGCAGCACCTGAAGAGCATTTATCCTGTACTTCTATAGAACTAGCAATATTCATGATGGTTTTGTTAAACACTTGCCATTTCCATCTTTGAAGATGGACAACTCAAGCAATCACCACAAACCTGGACACGAACAGTATGATTCAGTTGCTTAAACACTGGTACCTAGAGCTTTCTGATGCTCCAAAGTCCCAATCAGGCCTTCAGCTGTCACTGGGGAAAGGTACAGCTCTCCACTGAGCCCTGTGTCATGCCTGCCAGACCCGTGCCTGCATCTCGCAGGGCCTACTAAACGGGCGCTAGGTGCTAAATGTTCCCCAAATGGCTGTGCTGCTTACTCACTCCCAGTCCCCGAACACATCCTGAATATGTCCTAAAGATGCCAACAGCCTCCCACCTGCTCACCAGCTTGCTGGAAAAACAACAAGTATCTTGAACAACTGGGTCCATTCCAGTCTTCCCCTTTCAGCCCATCTCTATTCAGCTCCAAAGAATATTTCATTAGATTCCTGCAGTAGCTGCTCCCATTTTGAAGTGGTGCACATAGCCACATGCAAACTCTATCTCCTCTGGCATGAGATTTTGTGCTCAGCCTCAGAAAAAGGCTGCAGACATTGAATAGCTAACTTCTCTCCAAATAAACCAGTTTTCCTGGATAGAAGTCAGTCAATGGTAATTTCTTTCCAGCAGGAGAAAGTAAAATTTGCTTCTGCCACTATTACAATGCAACGAGGTAAAGGTCAACCCAGGTGGTAATCAAATCCCACTTTCAGAATGGGGCCTGGCTGATTATGTATAGACTGTCCCCAATTTCATACAGTATTCATGAAGAGAATACAAGTGCTCTGTATCATGACAGCTGCTTAAAATGATGTGCCTGCCAAACTGTATCTTGGCAAGCTGGAGAGATAGGCCTGGTCTAGATTTAAGATAAACTAACACACTTATGCCTGTATAGGATTTAATTTTCTTAAAGCCCTTAAAAACATGTAGTTATACTGGCAAAATGAGAAAGACACAGCAAGTGAGACAGCAAAGTAGACAGACTTTTGGGGGCAATTGACTTGAGTCCAAAGAATGCTACCAAAAGAATGCTTTGCTAATGTAGCCTGTCTCCTCTCAGACTTTGTAAATACAAATTACCACATTCAAGTACAAGGCTCACAAAAATTACATTAATAAGATGACACATTGAATGGTAATGCTTACTTCTCCACCCCTATGAATAACATAGGCAATAAAATTTTATGGGGAGGGGGAGAACAGTAGCTTACTATTTTATATATACCCTCAATTCAAACTCAAGTAAGAAAGGCAATCCAGAAATTATCATGCAACAAGAACTTGATTACAATCAGCAAATAAAGTAAAGGAAAAATAACCCACAAAGGAAATAACTGGAAAAGAGGTAGCAGGGAGCGGAAGGGAGGACAAAAAAAACCAAAAAACAAACAAACAAACAAACAAAAAAAACGACTCCAGAACACCAATGGTGAGGAAAATAATTGGATCTTGTTCAGGTTGCTTTAATAGACAAAGTACATGAGATTACATACTTGCAATCTATTAAAACTGTAAAGGAAAAAAGAACTGCCATGCAAAATAGGGCATTTCAATTTTTGAACAGCCAGAACTCATGATATATCTTAAGAAGGGACCTCTTTCCATCAAACTATCAATTGTTTTATCCYCACCTTCTCCAAAGAAGGTATCCTTCATAAGATAAGCTTAAAAGCACAAAAACTTTTACATGAACATGGACAAGATCAGATTTCTAGTTTTCATTTTTTGTAAAACTGAGGTATGTATTCATACCTCCAACAGTGAAAGTGAGATTTAGTTAACAAGTGTTACTGAAGAGATCTGAATTCTATTAATGGAAAAAACTATACTGGTATATTATACTGGAATAGTTATGCATTATCATAACTATACAGCACCTGCAATTAAAAGAAGGCTGGTGGTTACATATGTAATAAAGTTTTAATAATTCACTGGTAATATTTCACACAGAGTAATGCTGCCACTTACTTCTGGAAAAGGGAAAAATGTATTTATTATTTTAAATCCAAAACCTTACAACTGAAAATTAAATGTTCTCTTTTATTGGGAATGTTCATTTTTATATAACAGGTTAGTTTCCCAAGAAATATTGACTCTACGCAGCACAGGCCTTCGTTTCACTCTCCTCCAACTCTCAGACAAGGTGGATCGGTCACAAGCATAATGCAGGAGTTGAGTTGTCTGGGCTCTAGGTGTCCTATTTCTGCTTCTCCAAGTTAACGCCAACCTGGAAAAAGTTTTGACTGCTCTTGTCTAAAAGAGCAGGTCAGTACACATTTTCAAGGACTGAGGCTCAAACATCCCATGGCTGCTGTCCAAAATTAATACCATTTCAGAGTGAAATTCTCAGCAGGGAGTCTGCTGAAAAGATGCTTCTGTTGTCAAGATTTTTCTTCAAGAGATTTGGAAAGCCTWAATTAGTTTACTCTACAGTGGAAGTGAGCTGGGATAAGACAGCAACCTGAGTGTGGCTCATCGTCACCTCAGAGTGCTTGCTACTAAACTCTTGAGTCAGTCAAACTCTAAGCTATACAATAATCAATTTGGTTATTTTACTTGTATCCCAAGCAGTGGGGTATGAGATTATTTGTCCATTGCAGATTAAAGGATTTGGGATAAACATCTGTGAGATTTGGTGATTTGGTTCATCATACTTTTTTTTTTTTTTTAATCTGCATGCAGACTGAACTAAACCAGTGGCAAAAAATATGTAGGTGCTCAAACAAGCAAAATGCGAGGTGGAGAAATGTTACAATTATTGACTGCTGTAAACAATTTGACTTCACATTCTTTCAGGAAAAATATCAGTCCAAGTGGTAAAGAACCGAGTTAGGCAAAAAAAAAAAAAAAAAAAAAACACCACTCTTTCTCATCCAGACAGATACTTTCAGTAGCAGAGAACAATTTGGCTCTGTATCTGGATCTCCAGATGGATAGTGGTTGCAAGGAATGCTGTTTCTATAGCTGAAGTTTCATTAGCTTGTTTGTCTATTCCCTTGGTAAATTATTTTAGATTCAGAAGTGCTTTGTCTTCTTTGAACAAGTGTCTTTCACTTTCCACGATTACTAGACAAAATACTGGTCAGATATAGTCCCAAAAGGCAGTTTTTGAATTGTGTAGCTATCTGATTCAGAGATACAACTGGGAAAGCAGAAAAAGGAGCACTAAATCACAGGAAAAATCTCAAATGACCATCAAAACAGACTTGCCCAGTCTGCCACCGCAGGAGTGAAGAAGGAGATCCCCATTATTTAGTGTCATGCTGAAAGGGTATCACCTTCTGAAGCAGAGTCCAGCTAAAGAGATACTACTGAAAGTCAATAACCAAAGCCTTTTTACAATAGTAGTGCTCTAGGAACCTGACTGGAATTTGAACATTTGCATTGGTTTTTTTAAGTTACCAGCTGAGAATAAGCACTCAAGAAAAGGTACAGTGAATGTTCCATATGAACATGAATCACTGGTAAAGGATTACCTTTTAAAGGATTATGTTTTAAACAAAGAAAAATTTGGTACACTGCAAAAATTGACTCAAATCAGAAGAAACAGCTTAATCCAACAGGATTATCAGGTAAGGCTTCTCTGTGCTTTAATGACAAGATATCTAAGCAGGAAACAAGAATAGTTGTATTTAAATGTCTCTGTGCAGTTGTGAAGCACCTTTTCATGTGAAAATTTGCTGCTCAGGGCTCACAAAGAATAGCTGCTTCTTCAGTTAAGGTTGTTAAAACAAAAGTCTTGACTTATTATCCTCAGTCTCACAAGCAACAGCAATCTTCTGTCTTTTTACAGAGCCCTTTCCCCCTACCCTTGCATATGTAAGCTCTGATCTYCAAGTCCTTTTAACTCTGGCCAGGAAGAAAGATTAGTAGCTGCCTGTACTGCTACTACATTGTGATATTTCCAGAACTGAGCTCTTCTACTTCCCTCTGGGAGGCACAGTAAGTAACAGAAAACCTAAAACGGTAATGATTTTTAACAGTAATCTAAAACAGTATGATTTTTTTTTTCTGAATTGTTAACACTCATGTAAGCTCCTATGGCCACAGTACTACAGTATTACAAAAGCAAAATAGAACCAGTCTTCTTAAAGAAAACAACATACATATATTCTCAAACAGTACTCACTATATGCACTTCTGCCTCTGTCTTACTAGCAGATACGTTGGTAAAATTTCTTGTAGGCACAAAAGATTTGTATCAAAATCTAACTTGATTCTTCTCGCAAACAGAATGGGGTGAACAATTCAATTAAAAAGAAAAAAAGAACTGGCAAACAAAAGCCTCATTAATTTACTAAAATGACTTTTCACCTTCTTTTAATTTTTAACATATTTTTTTTTTAGAAAAATATTTAACATGCATTCAATTTCGCCTCAAAGTAACTTAAATAAAAATCCTAACTACTTAAACGCAACGTAAGGTAATACTGTTCAGTTCACTGATGTTTTCAGTCAGCCCTCTATGCAGATCAGGGCTAATCTAAACCACAGGGTATGATGGATTCAAGAGCAGTCACAAACCCTCTGTCCTGACTGTATGTAACATTATTGACTTAGGTGATTTTTCCCATTTAGTAATTTTACRTTTCTATCTTCTGAACTTGTCACATATTGCTTATAAACAACTAAGCTCTACATTTCCTCGGCATGTATTTCACGTATGTTTAAGAATAAAGACAGTATTAAGCAAAGGCTTACCTCCTCCACCTCCAAGAAGGCTGGAATTAGCTGTAAGGAGAACAAAAGGAGAATCGTTAGCGTTCAGATTCCTAAATGTATACGGAACCAAAAAACAGATAAGATTTTCCATTGTTTGTTTCAATAACTTTGTTACTCTACACTTAACCAAAAACACTTTGTGCAAACACAATCTTTTTATTTAAATAGATTATAATCACAGTATTTACCTTTACACCATTTTGCAATATCTTTGAATCTATATGTTAATAAATAAAATTGTAATTAGAAAAGCTTTATGCACTGAATACCTCATGAAATTGCAGTCTTGAATTTATAGTTTTATCAATCATATTTCCTTTTGATTAACAAATGAAGTAAAACTATCCTTCATTTTAGAGAAACAGATTTTGATGCAACTTATGATTAGCTTTCCTCATTTTCTGTGACAGGGGACCTTAGAGAATGACGATGAACCCATTGAAAACTAAGAGAGTTTTATCACTGTTTTCAATTAAGTTACGATTTCACCTCAYATGCTTATTGGTTCTGTAACACAAATACCCAGCTATCTGTGTCAAAAACAGATAAATCATTTATGGAAAGCAATTTTCAGAGTATGGTGATCCAAGACGGTCATTCAAGTTAAACTAGCACAGTCGGAGCCCCGCCACACATTTTCCTTTCACAGCCTGGGCAAAAACAGAAGAAAAGCCTAAGCTTCTAAACCTGCCTGGAGCAAAGTGGTCACATTAGCCATATGGGAAACACAAGTTCCCTTCATACAGTAACGCAGACGAAAAAGCAAAAGCAACAGGAAAAG
This sequence comes from Rhea americana, assembly GCF_003343005.1. Lineage (NCBI taxonomy): Eukaryota > Metazoa > Chordata > Aves > Rheiformes > Rheidae > Rhea > Rhea americana. Next base: position 1,231,401 of record NW_028186339.1, read on the forward strand.
AAATGGTCACTGGTATTTCTTATGGCTTACTGATGAGTAAAGGAGAAGCAAGACAGCAAACCACTCCCTGCTCCAGGACAAAAGCAGACAGTAAGATATGTAGAAGATTTTTTTTTTCCACTATCCAAACTACTTATTGTTACAAGTTATTTTTTCTAAAATTTCCCTCTGCTTCCTAATTAGACAGCTTTAAAGAGCAAATTCCCTGCTGGTGTTTTTCTCCCATCATTTTGCTTGAGATTCTTACAAAAGATAGATGGCTAACTCGGGTTTCCGAGTTTCTTTTGTAGATTCTCTGTGTGCACCTTTAACATCCACTTTCAGAATCACCCTGTGCAGCTCACCTTCCCTGATACTGCAGTGAAACTGTYTCAGTTGACAAGCCAAACTTTCCATCCAAATACCATAACCAGGATAAAAGAGAGATTTCTAACTTTTAAAAAGCAACATATATCTTTAATAGTATTGTCTTTATAGTGACTCAAGCAGCAGTGGCTCTAGATTATTTAAAACACAGTGCTCTTTAAAGGAATAAAAATTCTCATGTTTATCCAGCATAACTGACATTATCTCTCAAAACGAAGTGAAACAAAGTACATGAATTATCCTTCCCAGGACTAGCAGTTTCTTCTCTCATCCAACAAGTAGATCCTTCAGGCAAAACCTAGAGTAATGTTCTCATACATCTTTCTGAGTGAAGCCTGGATCTAGTTCCTTGGAAGGTCAGATGGAGAAAGATTGGGCAAATCTTTGTTTCTAAAACATTCTAAATTGCTGACTCAGGCTTTGTTGCCATTTATGCTTTTTGGAGATACAGAAAGGCTGGAGCAAGGGCACAGACACAAAATGGAAAACTGAAAAAGAAACTAGCACAGTCGTCCACGCTTGAGCACCCCATTCACTCCATGTTGACAGCTGAACCGGTGTGGCACAGCCTTCTGCTGACAAAACGGGAAGGCTCCTGCCTCCCTTCCCCTTCTGTCATTCATCCCTGGCAAGTGACATCCTCCCTTTTTTATACTCAGGATTCCTCCTTCAGATTCAACTCAGTAAATCAGCTGAAAACTATCCACTATTTTTCTTGGTTCAGTTTTCTGACATTTTACTGAGGTGAACTAGTATGAAGAGAGACACAAGTTGCAGGCGTGTGCGACTAGGAAAGAGAAGCTGATAACACAGATAGTGCGACATCTCTCTTTTGGCTACGGCAAACTGTTAGACTACCTCAAGATCTTCAATTAACTTAACCTTCACACATTTACACCCTATGAATCAATTATTTTGCTAACACATCACCGGCACAGCTACTTTACTGTGACCCTGCATAGCAAGAAGGAGGGAACAAATATTGCCACACACAAATTGCCTTTGAAAAGATGCAATAATAGTAATGAATATCTGGGCAGACATACTGTGAAGAGTGTCACTGAACTTCAATTTCTATATAGGTACCTGCTCTAGTCCTCACTGAAATTCAGTATTAATGACAAACACAAACTAAAAACAACCAGACATTTTTACAGCAGCTTCCAAACTACTCCTTTAACTGCTAACATCACCTTCTCTGCAGTAAAACGTGTATCTCTGAGATAAAAATCAACATACTTCAAATCAGAAGAAAATAAAAATAACAATGCTATCTAATGCAATGGATCTGCAATGCAAGATCCTTCTTTTTGGCATGCTAAGATGAATGTACAATTTCCATTCTTGTTTCAGAATGAATGGAGTTCTAGGATTTCAAATATTACCTTTGAGAGCTACATCTAAGGTCTGCTAAATTTCACTGTTAGAAAAGTTTCCACTGCTGAGAAAACACTTCTTCTGATACCCAGCCAACATTCCCACTGTAAACTCTCATTTGTTGGCTTCTCAGAGAATCGTGTGTCTCTCATTAAGTTTTTCCAACAATGTTCATCTTTCTAATCCTTTCTAAAACTTGCTAAAAACATGTAGCACAGATCAGCATCACACACTTCTCTATAGAAACAGCAACAATGTTTCAAACAGATTTTTGGCTTCAGTGCATCTATTAAAGCTATTGGAAATGCAGTAATAATTTATAGGCTTTTTTTCTTTTAAGCATTATGCTTACATACTAGAAGAAATATCAAACTATTTTCCTACGATGCCAGGAAAGGCCATGACTCAATTGTATTTGCATTATACCTTCCAGAAACATAATSCGTCACTCAAAAAACGAGAGCTTCTATTTTTTGATTTTTCTAATTGTGACCAAAAGGTTCAGTAAACTATACCTCTTTTTCACTTTTGAGAAAGTTTTACCATTAAGAAGTAACTTGCCACTTTGCATCTTAAGAACACCCTTCCCCAGCCAGAGCACTCGACACTACAATTTTCACCTTCTATTGTGAGGGCCACCAGTTAACTTGGATTCGGAGAGCAGGTTGGCACAGCCACACAGCTGTAATCACATCTCATTACGTAGGAGCAAATATGGCCTCTCTTCTCAGGCACCCAGTGTAACCCACACTTGAATTTCACCCAGCAGCGCTCCTAAAATGTTAAGCCTAGCAAAACACCTTTATATGGGCTCTTGCTGCAAAGGTTCAACTATGGTTGGACCATACAGGTAGAAGCACTGTGGCACTCTCCAAAACCTGATGCAGTCCACACTGCTGTCCAGGTTGCACCATTACCCTGCATGCACACACAACTCCTCCACATAAATCAAGACATGTCCAGTCTTAAGTAATACACATGACAACATTTGTAGACAACTAGTAAATCCATCTTGGTGAACCTCTTGTCCTTATTTCTCCATTTCAGACTTAAACACATGATTCTGAAGTTATATGAAACTTGAGGGGGAAAAAAGAGGAAGACTGTTCTATTTTCAAGACAAGGAACAGTGAAAGAAAACAAATAAGCACGAGAGTAGCTCCAAAGAAATGTGAAGTAAAGACTTCTTGTACCTTATTTTATTGCATGCTGACCCATGCAACCTTCCTAAAACTGCGTCCTTAAAAACTGTGATCTAACAGTTTCCTGCACATTAACTCTGAAAATCCAGTCAAAATAGGTTTTGAAATGTAATTTTAACATGTACTCACTTAAGTAAGAGGCATCATGACACAAAATGGTCAGACAGCCACGACTACATACTTTTCTGGTCAGACTGTAAACATTACACAAGTTTATAAAACTTCATCCAAAGCACCTCACTTAGCTATCGCTGTCACTTGCAAGACGCAGCAGAGGTGAGAGCTTATCTAACTTTAAATACCTGAAGCCAGTTAACACAGGCTTCAATGAGAAAAACAGGCACATATTTGGTGCAATTCCCTTGGTGTATTTTAAGTATTGGCTTCAGGATGAGACATGCTGCAGTACAGCAGACCCTGCACATCTCCAGTACTATAGAAGGAGTCTCGACCTCTAGATTTGGAGAGGCAGATCTTACCCTCTTTCCTTGCAGTCTGCCTCAGCGCAGAGAACAGATGCATTAGAAGCATTAGCATCATAAGTAAACAGCATTTCTACAAAGCTCAGGCTCACCTCTAAGGAAAACACTGTTTTTTTTTTCCTTTTTTAAAATGAGCCTGTTCATTGAGCATAACGATTTGGCCCTTAATGAGATGTTTATGTCCCTGGATTCAACCAGAAATTGCCAGACTTCACCTGACTGAGCATCTCAAAGGACTAGATTTTTTATTCTGATCAACACACAGGAAAAGCAGCACCAGCACAGCACTACGAAACAAACTCCAGGAGAGCCGGTCTCTTCTACCCAGCAAACTCACTTCTTGCTCTAAGCAACCAAATTCCTTCCAAAACTCTTCTGGGGGATGGAGGAAGATCTGGGAGGAAAGAATTTAGGGTAAGCCTAGTTTCTCATTATGAAATGAAATCTCCAGTTACTAAAAYGTACAAATTTGAATAATGAGTATACCAGCATGTTTGACAAGTATGAACTGGAAGTGAATGTTTCAAATTTCAGCCTTCTTAACAAGTCATAGGGCTTCTCAATATTTTTTGACTGAATACCTGGACCAGAAATTCTGTCACAAGTGCTGACATTTTCTTCAGCGTCCTCTATATGACAACGTCCTTGCCAAAAAGTAGGATTATTTGAAATTTTTGAGCTGAAGAAGTTCACCTCAAATGAAACTGAAAATCTTCCTCCACTATTTCCCAAAAGATATAAAAAGTGAAAAAAGGATGTTGCTTACATGGATGTTTACAGATGTAACAATGATTTTTTTTCCTGCTGTCAATTCTGTTGAATTTAAAAAATAAAAATGATGCCAATACCATATTTCTGTGATGTCTCTGGAGATAACAGGCTTTTAGCTTTGTTAACAACATAGCTGAATAACTCTGGTTACTTTTAGTTGGCATATACTCCTCTGACRACATTTTAAAACTGTAAATTCTTCCGAGAACATGTCTTTGTCAAGTATTAATGGCATTAGTAACTTAAATTGACATCTATGTCATGCAGCCATACATCTGTCAGTATAATAAAAATAGACTTTCAAAAGATTACTTGATATTGTCTGACTTTGGCAGCAGACGTTTGAGCTTATTTTTATGTAAAAAGATCAAATATTTTTGTCAATACTTTCTAATTGGGAAATTTACTCAAGCYGACATCTTTATAACCAGCAATGTCATGAGATGCAAGACGCTGTTGCCTCAGACACCATTTCCATTCATCAATAAAACATCGCAACAGGCAGCATGTGAACAGAGTAGCTTTAATCTACAGAACAGGAAGCCACATCTCTCTGCATATTTCGTGAGACATCCTTACCTGTCACTGCATTTTGTTTGATCTTTTCTCAAGAAAGCAGGGAGAACAAAGGAGGAATGTGAGCTAGCAGCCATGCCCCGTACATTAAACCATTTTTACGCAAGATGTGCTCCGGTGGTTTACAGTAAAAAGTTTAACGCTTTAGGCTTAAAGATCATGAAGTAATTTCAAAGCATATATAGCAAAAGAATACAGCTACATACACTGGGGGTACGGTACAGTCACCACTGTAATTAACCTTACCTGAAGAATTACCTCGCATGCAAAGTCACTACAATGAGGAGAGAGAAAAATACTGCTGTAACAACAGGGTCTTTAAGCGAGTTTTGCAGAGTTATTAAGTGCCTCAGGATGCCAAGAAGGGCCTAGTGGAAACTCAGAAAGCCTCCCAGCCTACGAAGTAGGATCAGCTCAAAACATTTAGGCAAATTCCTCTGTTAGCATCTTCAGACACCTACATGCCTTTCGTAAAGGCGGCCTTCAGGTGCTTCCTGGATTGCCGTGCGCATGCAAGGCCGCGCGAGAAACACTCCCCAGCGCCGGCAGCAGCAATTCCCTCCACTGCTTTCTACCATCCAGCCAGTTTCTACAAACAAGTCACCTATCTCTAAACCTTTATCATCTCAACAGGTAAATGTCACAGTTACTATTTAAAATCTCTCCAACATAAAAGCAGATCCAAGAAACTGAAAAATACTTCAGCAAAATTGTTCACACACTTCCGCAGACCCCGCCTGAAACCTCTTTTTTTATCAGGCAAAACAGCCGGCTCGCGACTACCTGCTTCAGCAGCCTGCCTGCCGCCGGCCCACGCAGCTCTGTGGCYGCACAGGACCCCTGTCTCCTTTCATCATGGGTAAACGTACCAGTTTGAAGCCCTCTTTCTGAAAAGACAAGATGCCTCGAAGCACAAATTAATGGGTCCAATTTGTTTCTATGAAGTTTCCATCGCCTGTGGCGGTCAAATGGGATGTAAATGAAAGCAACCAGCATTTTCAGTGCCTGACTTTCTTTCTTAGATCCTGAAAGTGCATACTGCAAATTTGTTCTGGTTTAAAGATTAATAAAAATCTAACAGGAAGCTTTGCGCAATTAAAAGTAGAGGTTTTCTATTTGGACCTAGTAATAACGGCTTTGCCGTTTATTCGGGTGATACAATCTGTGCTGTTCTACTCCTTGCTCTCACAAACTCTCTACAGAGACCAAATTGTTTTAACTAAGTTTTGTCATCTTTGCAAATGAAGTAGTCATTACCTTAAATTTCAAGCTTCTAAAGGCTATTTCATAGGTAGATTAAGCAAAAAACCATTAGTACACTAATGAGACTTTTGGAGTTGGGTCTGACAAGGAAATTGCCTTTGCAGCATTTTGAATTCAATACAGAAAGAACAACTGTCATAACTTTTCAGCTTTTTTTCTTCCTCTAATACATTACCAACTCTAATTATACCATACTTTTATTCAAGAAAACTATTTTTAAAATATATACATTACACCCATTAAGCTTAATCAGTCACATACAAAACATCTCTGAAATCTGATACCAAGAGCAAAAAAAAATAAATAAAATAACCCTACGCAGGCACAAAACAAGACAGTAGTCACTTCTATCAGTATACTGTGAAAACAGTATCAAAAGAAGCACACAGCTATCAATTGAAAGCATATCTTCAAACTAGAAGGATCAAAATGACAGGTTTTTACCTCATAATGAAATACTCTGATTACTCTAAGGCAGGCTGAGAGAAAAATAATGGAAATTTAAATTGTCGAACACATGCTAACTGACAAAAATACACAAGAGATAAAGCATTTGGCACAGATTACATACTAAACATTTCCAAAGAAATTTCCATACACACTGAAGTTTAAGCTCCACCTAAAGAAGAACCCTAAGTTTTACAGTAGCCTGAGAATTCAAGCTACCATAATTGCTTCTTGGTTGGAAAGACAGTCAATCATGGCAAAGAATGTAACTTAAAAGAACACCTCAAAAANAAAAAAAAAAAAAAAAAAAAAAAAAAAAAAAAAAAAAAAAAAAAAAAAAAAAAAAAAAAGGAACTTTTTAAAGAATAATATTCACCAGGAAATACTAGAATCCTCAATCCCAAACAGAACTCAGCAAAACATTTTTAGGTGAAATCCAGAAAAACAGGAGTTCCATCCTTTTCATCAATAACATGGTATCTATTCCTAATTAAAGAAAAGGAGATACAAAAGAAAAAGGCTTCCCACTCCCACCTGTGAAGAACAATTAGAAGAACCTGTTTTATGAGGCTGATCTCATCCTTGGAAGGGAGAAGATGACAGGTGTGTTGAATCAGAAGCTGTAATTTGAAAGGGAAGGAAATAGAAAAGGGCTAAAACTAACTGCTAGGTACAGAATCATGTACCATCATGCTCTGTGTGAACTTCATTTTGGAAGGCACAYTGTTTTTCATGTTTCTCTCATTCTTCATAGCAAACAGGAGAAATGCACAAAGCAGGCATAATTTCATTCTAAAACACAGGTAGAGAAATTGTAACATAAAGTATCAGCTGCTAAAAAGAACTATGAATTAAGATTTCATCCATTTTCTGTGTCAATTTGTGGTTTGCTCAACCACTTGAAGTTGCCTTCTAGATCATCAAGTTATTTTAAAATAACTTAAAATAGCTGTGCTGAAATGTAAAGCAAAAGCAACTACTTCAGGGCAGAATAGTGAGCAAAAAATATTCAGGTTTACTACAGCCAATTCTTCATCTCATAATTTGGATCATTTGTGTGGTTTCTAAATGTAACATTAAAGGAAATCAAAGTGCTACAGTATGTAATTAACCCTTTCTCATAAAGTTATCATCAATATTTAAAAGCGTACATAAAACAGTAAGAGGTAGTCCTAGGTTTACTTGCACTATGACAAAAGCAGTTCTATTAGTAATTTTTTCAAAATAATTTGTGGAATTTATACAATTCATGCATTTTTCCAATATTCCAGAAGTATTAGAACATATTATGTGGAATATAGAAAAATTAGAGTTAAGYTCTTTGTGCTTACTTTGCTTTTGTCTTTTCAAAATTACAACCACCTCTGGACCTCCAAAAGTCTCCACACATACAAGATCATCACTGTATGTTAGTCATTTAACATTCGAACTAAAAACTACAAGACTTCATTTCAATTTCCTTTGTTAGGAAATAATCGTAAAAAAATTTATTCCTAGAAGTGAAATAATTTCTTTGTTGTCTGATTGCAAAAAGTTTGAAGAAAAAAACAACTATCTTACGAAAATCAAGAAGAAATCAGAAGGTAATAGAAACTAAGATATTTCAGCATTGAAGTATTAATATTCAATATTCAGCTTTCAAAATGATAGAAGACCATGGCTTATTATGAAATCAAAGTCCACTGTTAAAAAGAAGATACCTGGGGCCTGACAGCAGAACAGAACATTACTCCTGAGCGTGTCTAGTAGTAAAAGGGAGCCTGTGGTATAGGCACACCCCATGGCACTTCCATTTTCCTCCAAGGCATTCAAAGCAACAGCAAGCCTAGCTACAGCTCCAGGGTTGACATCAGTCAGCGCATTTCAGAAAAAAATGAACTGCCTTCACTGTTGTTTTTGCTTAGGGAATTAACACACGTGAACAATATTAAGTTAACAAAAAAGTACCTCATTCCCTATCCAAATAGCCCTTGCACTTTTTCCAGCTATGCAGACAAGACTTTACTTGTAAATTTTTCTGCAAAATTAGAGGAAGGCAAGGTGTTACCTCACTACTTTTGCAAGAGCAGCCCGAAAGGAAGATTTTGACAATGAATTATAAGCTCCTGCAAGCAACTAGCATAGACATGTAAGATTTGAAGACCCTGCAAGTAAAGCAGTGAAGTAAAGTCTACTTGAAAACATATCCAACTGAGCAAATGCAACATTCTCTGCACATGAGTATGATATATAACCTCGCTAATGACCATTTCTTTATATAGCCTGCAATTAGAAACAGCTCCTGCTGTGGTCAGTGTGAGTCAGATTACAAGAGAAACTCAGAATCTGGTATAGAAAAACACAGAATCTATTTTGCTTTACCTTTTTGATCTTAAGTATAGGCTTATACTGCTGCTATCAGGCTAAATATTTTTGTAATGGTAACAGTCATAAGTTGCTTTATAAAGAAAAGGAAAATTTAATAAATTAGATAGTTTGATTAAACCAGGAATAATAAGCTACAGGAAAATATGGAATATACATCTTAGCACTGTCCATAAGAACATTGTCCTAAAATCTATCTGTATATTATTGTCAAATATACTACTCATACTTTATCTTAATTGAGTATTGCAGAAAGATAAAGTTAAAAAGATCTTGAGAAGACCATAAGAGATATTAGGAATAAAGTGTAGCCATCAACTTATTGTACTAGAGATACCAGGTATCGCCCCTTTTATGATAAAAGTAAGTATGCTTAGTGAGAGATTGATGAGCCTCTCCATTTTACTGTACCATAATAATTTATCCATGATAAATCTTAAAATTGAAAAATATAATCCAAAATTAGAAAAAATAAAGGAGCCCCCCCCCCAATAATTATTTTTATTGTTACCTTACCATTTTCACACGTCCTGAAAACTTAAAAAACTCCTCTATTCAGGAACTTTAAAGAAAAGTGAGCTCACCAGCAATTAAAGCGATGTGAAGGCCTGCTGATATTTTCAAAGGCATGGCGTAGCCAAGAGCCTAGACGAAATCAGTAGGAATGACAGGATTTCAGATTGTGTGGGACAATTCTTTCCTGTCAGGTTGTTGGGGGTTTTCTAATCGCAGCTACTCAGAGTTCATGAGATAGCTCACCAAATGTCAGGTTAGCGCCATACTGTCTAGATCCTTGCCTAGCAAACAGTCAGAGCCATGCAACATTATTTTCCTGACTGTCACCTGTGTACCTGCTCCTTGCCATGGCCCCCATGTCTGAGTGCGAAGTAAGGTAAAGAGTCAGATAGTTTTGTTRTCCGCTCAATACAGCTCCTTAAAACAATGATTACAGGCGCTTCTAAGTTACAAAGAAGATTAAAGCTATTATCAAAAAAAAAAGAAAAAAGAGAATTGCCACAAATAGGCACTTCYGTTATGAGAGTGTGTACTCAAGCAGGTAGTACCTGGCAGAAACAGTATTAAGGCTTTGATGAAAAATTTACTGAGGTTAGAAGGAAGAGAATCTTTCATTTTCTCTGAAGGACAACAGGATGGTAGATTGACTGCACTGACATGTGTTAATAATGCCATGCAGAAAAAGAAATATTCAAGCAACAGCAGCAAATCAATAACTTTATCATTATGCACTGAAGAGTCATCCCTAAAGTTTCCCATATTTGCTTTCTGCAAATGTTGATATGGTTGCCAATATCAACCAGTACTCATGCTACCATCTCATGCAGCACTACTTCCAGTTAGACACATATTTGAACTCTCCAGAACAGATGCATATTTTGGATGTAAATCAGAAGACCACATTTAGAAGACTGACTTTCCTAAAGAATCAATGGAGACAGGTAGGCACTATCAGCTGGTAACGCAGAACACCTGTTACCTGAACCCAAGGCAGATGATACGAATTCACCCCCTTGTGGCAAAGATCCTTTTGGTGAATTTACAATTACCACCACAAGTAATCCCACCACACAAGCTTTTAGCTATGCCCCTACCTAAAACCACAAGAACTGCCTGTACTTGCTGTTTTTGCTAACACGTTCTTTCACTGCTTCTACTAGCAGTTTGCCCRTTGTCTCAAGAGCAGTATCACCATGTTAAAGAAATAAGTAGATAACACATTTACCCTTTGCCTGCACTAAAACTCATTTCCAAGCTTTTTTTTTTTTTTTTTTTTTTTTTGACATACCACCTAGTTGCTAGAAGTAATTCTGACTGAACGCTTCAACATAAGGACTGCAGTATCCTAATCACACTGACAAGACAAGGAATAAAAGTGAAAAAAACTTAGTCATCTTTTTCCCAAGTGCTGCATTGTATAGAACTCAACTATATAGAGCAACTTTCTAAAACAAAGATATACGATACATTCTTATTTTAACAATTGTTATTTCTACGTATCATGTAAATTGAGCARCTTAAAAAACTCCAAGCCTTCATAYGGACCTTTTGCATTCAGGTCCATTAATATGTACCCACAATGATTTGTTCCATATCCAAGAAACAAAAAGAGGGATACTATAATCTAATTGGTGTATAGCAAATACTTAATTTCATTATTCTAATGATAACATAATTTTGAAGCAGCAGAGTACTTCTGAAAAAATGTTTTGAGAAAATAAAGGCTGAATTATGCACAATAGGAAACTTTGCCTGTATGAATACAGTGTCCAGTAAGATGCATATTACATGCATCTTACGCTATGTGTGAACACAGCTGTAAGGCAGACAAAGTATGGTTTTGTAGCTGCTCAGAGAAGAGGATGATGAATCTTTTTTCCAGCTCCATATGAAATGACTTCTCTAGTAGCAATTACTAGAGACAGGCCCCAAAACACCAGTCACAGGCTCTAACCCTCAGTGAAAAGGAAATCAAACGACAATTTAAAGAAACCTACACTGAACATGGAAAATTCTGTTTTCTCTTGGAAAACAACTACAATCACCTCATATTCTATAACCACCTCAGCAAAGAAATGGCTGAGTGGATAGTTAGAGAAGAACTGCATCTTCTGCCGATTTTCTGAAGCATCAGGTAGACAAGAACACCAAAACATTTTTTCTGATTCTTATATCCACGATAAATTTGCATTCCAGCTAATGTGTGTCACAGATATTAAATACATAGCATAAGCTTATGCTCATGATTTGTAGGAAGACATGCCCTCTTAATTTATCTCCTTAATAATCCTTTGACCTAAGAGTATCACTCCTACTGATACATATAACTGACAGAAAYAGTACAAAAATGTTGGCAGAATTTATCAGGGGAAAGAAAAAAATCTATTACTCTGACTGCAATAAATAACTTTGCAGGAGTACGGCTCTTTACTTTTCCTGAAATTCCAGACAGTCTTTCTTCTATATTTCAAACAAATTAGATCTACTGCAATTAATGATTATAGCTTTTCCTTCAATCAGCCCATATTCCTCTAGGAAATTAACTTAGCTATTAAAAGCCTAAAGACTGGAAAGGAACCTAGTTAGTTAGATGAGTTTCCCCTCCCCTATATTGCCTGTATAATCAAATGCAGTTTCCCCACCAGTTTAATTCTAATCAGTTTAATTACTGAAAATTACAACAAAAAATCCCCTYACTTCTCACACCAGAACAAAGAAGGAATGCTTCATGTGGTAGTACAAGAATACTGGGCAGAAGTGGTTTGATACTGCACTTGAGGAAGAGGAAGTGATTGAAATTAAAATCAAATTCAAATAATCTCATGACAACAGCTATTCAAATGAAGAATGTGGAAACAGCAAGCCACAAGTCAAAAATAAAACTCAGGGCTATTTACAAGGTGTGAAACTGGGGAAGGGTTTATTACTTCAGTATTGCAAAACCATGATTACATTGGTCCTGTCCAGCTCTAMTGCCGACCTAAAACTGTATTTCCTACTCAGCGTTCAGGTGTATGTTTGCTATTCAAGGCAAAAGAAAAGTAGAACACGCACTGCCCAGAATGTCTTTCCCACCAGAAGAAGGAAGTTGTAAAACTCAGGTGTAGCAGAGCTCTCCATGCAAGCAGAGAGRAAAATTAGGCTAGGAGCCTAGCATCCTTTCTTGTTAGGTCTCTAAACCAGAAGTATTCCAGCTGCTCACATGGAGAAAGGAACCAAAGGAAAATATGGAGATAAATATCTCAGGTGTAGGAAAACACTTTAGTGGAACACAAATTGAAGAATAACACCAGAAGGACAACAGATCCTAGTGAAGAAGTCCTGGATTGAGTTGAAAATGAAAGAACTCCTAAAACAGAAAAAGAGCGAAAGAAAAAGCATAACCTGCTAATGGAAACACTTCTTTCACATTGTATAAAAATACTGAGATGAAAAGTCTCCTAAACAATTCTGTTACCTTAAATATATATTTACACATACATTTGTATATGTGCATATCAGTAAGTATGCATGTGACTGTTTTCCTCTACTTGATTTTCACAGTCAAAGCATTTCTCAGTCTTATAAAACTCTCTTTAGAAACTGATTTTTTCATTATGTTTCTCTTCTCTTGCCAGAAAGAAACTTACATGCTGCTCAGAAAAATGCAATGGTATACAAATTTATTTCTTTTAAAATACACAAAATATCTATTCTTTCACTACATCTTATTTTAATTATTTTCTCTTTTTGACCAAAATGGCTTTATGATACACTGGGTAATTTTAAGGACCTAAATCAAGTCCACCTTAAATCTTCTCTGTGAACATGACTAATCCCAGTAATCTCATTTAAAATGCTAGTTTACAATCTACCAATACTCCAAAGTCATCTTATCTGTACAAGAAAGTGGTAACTATTACTGGAAGACGTTCTGGTCACTACAGAAAGTAGGAAACCAGCTGCCATAAAATAGAGCAACAGAGACAATCCCTCACCTAAAAGGCTAAAAATATTACAAAAAAATCATTTTCTTTCTGCTGAATTCACCAATCATCCAGTTTTGTATTTTATAATATATCCAGTGGAAAAGAGAAATAAATTCTGTTTTAATGCAGACAAAATATGTCCTCCAAAAATAAAAACAGTCAAATCCAAGACAAGTTTTTAACTAATTTATTTCACTAATCTTTCAGTAATTAAAACTGAGGATGGAAAAAAAAAAAAAGCCTAGCAGTATTTAGCATCCTGGAATTTGCAGAGAAACATGGGAAGGTGACGGGCAAATCATGTATTTTATTTAAGAAATAATTTGTAGCTTTTAAAAGCCCACTTCTTTGCAACACAACATATACACTTTTTAACGGGCTCTTTCTATTCCAAAATACTTGTAGCCATGAAATCTTTAAAAGAGCCCTTAGTTTGTAAAGAACTGCATAAAAAGTGTAATCTTCCTCAGTAAACACATCATGCCTGCATCTAATTCTACTGTGCTCTTCTGAAGGGACTATCTAATCAACAATATCAAAATGTAAACTTATGTAAATGCAGTGACTTATTCACAACCTATGTTCAAAAATACCAAGCTTTCAACATTTAGAAGACTGCAGTGATACTGGGATCAAGTATGTCTGGTAAGACAATGCATTTCAATAGAAGCTTTTGAAAGTTCTAGGTTGTCTTTAAATGAGATGTCTTCATGTATCCTGAGCATTCCTAACTGCTTTATCATAAACAGTTAAGAGGGCATTTTATCCAGTCACTTGCCACATTTTTCCTCAACTTTTTTTCTCTTCAAGATGCACAAAGCTTATAGAGCATGTAGTTTGCAAACCCTTAAAAATTCTGACTTCTGAAATACTAACAAAACTCACTGATTTAATAGGGCAAGAATCTAAACTTTAAATGTTCCAGAAGCATAATCTATTTGTACAACTTCACCAACTGATACCTTTTTTGCCTCATCCATTCATGATAAAATTTATTTCTCCTCTACAAGATCAACAATTAGAAATCTGACTAGGAAGACAGCATTAGAGAGAATATAAGAAACATTAATGAGAAGGAAACAAATGGAGGCAAGAATTGTGAGAAAGGTATGTCTGCCAAAAACTTTGCCTGTTTGTCTGTATTTCTCCCCCAGAAGATGTATCAAAACATCTACACTGTATTTTTACTGGTCATGCAAAAATGCTTGGGTTATATCTATGAGACATATACTTTAAAAGAAGTATATTTATAAAAAACTGCAATAGGTCCTAAAGAAAGTTTTACAAAAAGCACAAAAAGCAGTTGCGCACATTAATGGGGGATGTTCAACAGTCTCAATAATCTGATACTCCCATCCTGCATACATTTTCTGTTACAAATGGAAAAAACTCACTATCAATGCCCACAATAACTGTATCTCGTAAGACAGCATGAAGTCAACTGTTAAAAATGTAATCAATTGATATATTCCACCATTACAATCTCCAAATTAATCTTTAAAAGAAACAAAGTATATTTGTTGTAAGCAMCTAAGATAGTCCTTTAAAATGAAAGAGCTAAGTTAGAAAATGAAACATTCATATTAATTTTATAATGGAGAGAATATTAATACCTATTCTATCACTGCCACCTCAGTGAAGCTGAGACTTGAAATGCATTCTGTTCTGAGAAACATCTTTTCATAAATATAAATTCAACCATTGGTGGACCCAAAGGACTCTTAAGAAGAATAAATGCACTTAGCTTTTATTTCCTATTCTTCAAAATCAGTAATTCTGCAGGGTGCCCACTTGGAGGTTCAAGCTCCTTTCATACAACCTATCAACCTCCCACAGGACCCAGCCGAAATTCCAAACTGTGTGGAACGTTCTAATGCCACAACCACCGTAAGTGTCAGTACTTACTACACAGTGAAACTTCAAAAGATTAAATTCTCTAATCTGAAAAATACAGTAGAAGCAGAATCCAGAATGTGTCATAAATACAGCTTCAGAAAACAAATCTTATAGCTCAGCAATTTCACTTTTTACTGTAAGGGATGTTATGACAGCCTCACAGTGGATTCACATTTAAATATAACTTTAGTCCCCTCTTGCATTCTCTGAAACATCCATCACTGTAACTTTAGCCTTTTCATAATTTAAATGAATAATCTTCAGCTCCTAAATATTGCTTTAGTCTGTTTTGACAGTCAAAATTAATACCTCTTGCAGTTACCGAAGGAAGTAATAAAAGTCCCTGTTATCAGATGCTTTGACCTTCTCCTCCAGCCAGTTATTCATTCTACCAAATAATGTCCATGGGTTTGCTCCTTCTGGTCTCCTTACCCAGTACCCTTGCYATGAAAAAACCCAGCCTGTCAGTCCAGCTGGAACAGAAGGGAATTAGAAATTTGGGAAGTGATGTGGTACAAGTACAACAGCCTGGCTTGTGACTCGGTACATGCTGACCTTGGGCCTCTTCTGTCCTAAACTAGGCTTTGAGAAACAAGGCTTTAAATTAAACTTTGAGCTTTGAGAATATGGCCTCACTGAGAAGTTCTTCATTTTTAGAAATGACATCTAAAGATAGAAGCAGGTGTTTTCACAACCGATATAGAGAAGAGTATCTAAATGATTCTAGTGCAATCAATTTAATGCACTTTGAAAGAAAACAATATAGGACTAGTGCTAACAAGATGAAAAAAAGAGTGGTACGTATTTTTCTGCCACAGCTGGGTTATTTGGGGGGGTTTTTTGTTTACTTCTTGTTTACCTATTAATACAGGAGTTGTTTCATRCATACATACTTTGGATCTTGGGACTTTTGACCTAAACTGGGCCAACTGATCGAGTGGGGAAAAAACAACGCAGTGGCTTTCTCCACCTGAACAAGTTTCTCAGAGTGGCCAGTCACAAACTGCTTTCCAAGCCAATAACAAAGAGCATAAGAAGAACAGAAATGTTGTAATACTATTGCCATCCTGGAAAAGTATTTTTCCATATATGCACTTTCATTAAGTTTGTCATCAAGATCATATTCAGCTAGTAAATCTTAAATACAGACATGGGAGACATAAAACTGATGGCCATCAACTTTGTTAAACAGTGATGATTAAAAGCCAACAAGACATATCTGAATGTTGCATTATTTCCCAAAATAAAAAYCATATTTTACCAATCTTAATAAAGATGACTGGTGAATGGGTTAAGAAACTTCTTTCATCTTTACCTCAGTGATTGATGATAACCATCTATGAGTACCTAGTCAAGTATTCATGTATGAATACATATACAAGTATTAATTTACTAGCATCTGCAAGTTTTCTACCTCCTCAAAAAAAATAGTGAAAAGGATTACATTTTCCAGCTTAATATATTATTTTAAAAGCTTATTAGAAAGAATAAAGTTCATTATGAATAATGCAAAATACTGTTCATTCACATTACCTGTTCTGAAAGACTAGAAACCGCAAGAAAACTCTCTACATCCAAAAGGAATATTTTTGAAATTACCTTTTGAAAGTAAATTATCATTTTTCATTTTGTTAAACAAGAAATACTTTGAACGAGTACTCAGTGGCAATTAAAATATCCTGTAACTAAAAATTCTGTATAATATTCCTTATTAAATGAGTTAAATTTTAAAATACTACRTTTCTTCTGTTGAAGATCAAAACTACCGAAACTTACAGTAGTTTCAAATAGTGCCAGTTATTCACATGATTCTTCCCAATATATATTCCTTTTTTCTTCTATCCACTTTATTCTGTTTTTGTTAATGGTTACCTATATTATCTCTGGAACATAGGCTGGAGATATTTATTACTGTTCAAATGTTTAATGCTCTTATTTTTCAATGGATTGCATTTGAAGAATTTAATAGCAAATATATATAATGAGAAAAATGTATGCTAATTTAACCAACTTTAACTAATGCTGCTGAAACCACATGAGCACAGAAAATTCAGGAATTTGTAAGTAACAGTTTGGACTATTATACTTTGAAGGGTAGTCACACACAGTAATTTTAGGGTAATGTATTGATCTCCTTGGTTCCCTCTATAGTCAACAGCTCCTCTAGAAAGCAAGTTGGAGCAGGAAGTGGATGCAGCCACTAAACATCCCTTCTCTGTGGAAGGATCTCTATCTTTCCAGTGACTGTAAGATGGCATCTAGGCTAAAAGTTAGCTTTTGTTGATAACCTTCTGTAAGCTCAGAAATACTGTTTGATTGATAAGCTTTACAGCATTTACATCATGTATATTTAGAATTGGAAATCTGCACTATGTATGAGAACAAGAGATAGCAAATAACAAGTGACAAAAAAAAAACAAACAAACAAACAAACAAACAAAAAAAACAGTGGCTTGTCTATAAAACCAAAAATATTTGAAAAGAGGTCTCAAGAAACTTTAGGACACTGGGTTGAGAGTCTAAGAAGTGAGACTTGTTCCAGTACTAATAATTTACGTGACCACTACTAGTAGTAGCTTATGGTCTAGGTCTTTTTCAAAATACTGAACAGTTATACTGAAGCCTGGAAGTATATCTACATTTTTGCTTTGGCACAATACAGTCCAGCAATACAYGGTAAAAAAACACTACTTTTCACCCATACAACTATTCCTAAGCAAGAAATCCACATTTAGAAATTAAGCCCCAACCAGAGATAAGCAGCAGGTACAAAGGGAGAACTGGAATGCTCACAGGATACTGTCATGAGTAAGTGGACGTACATCAGAGACCAATCCAAAGATCACTTTTTCACATCCACAAACACAAGTGTAAATTGACTTGTATGATCTTAGAGGTAAAAGCTACACTTTCACATTATTCGCTATTTTTATCTGGCTTGAGATTCCTGGAAGGGACTGTCCTACACGATCACTCTATCCTTCTAAGAATGCACATATGTTTAAATAAAGACAGTGGTGCCCAGAGTGCCAGAATCTGTACTGCTGCTATACTGCAAGTCAGCTTGTAAGGCCTTTGGCAACTGGTACTACTGAGCAGAGAGATGATGCTGGCGCCTGCGTGAGACATTAGCCTCAGGGCCACCGCCACTGCTTGTCTCCTGGATTTTAATGCAGAGGAAAACCAGCCAGTGTCCTCGCAAGTTCCACATACAGCATCCTCTCTCTGGGCTAAGCCCTACAGGTGTTCTCTCTTTCTACGACTCTACACAAGTAATTACATTTTCTCTTAGCCAGTGCCCTGTGGTAAGTTCCCCATCCTCCTCCTGGGCCTCTCCTCCAGTGCCCCTGCCTCCACCTCGCTGCGCTGTGCTGCCCAGGCTGGTTGCTGTCCTACCATCTCCACGCCATCTGCTTCTCTGTCAGCCTGCCCCCTTCCGGTTTGCTGTCGAGCTTGGTTTTCACTGCAATCTGATGTTTTGTCTTCCAGTTTTAGCATGTGCAGTTTCCAGCAATCAGATTAAAGTGACTTAAAGAGAAAGCAAATATGGAAAGAAGCCACTAGTAGATGCCTAAACCAGATGTYATCTAAACAATACTTATATTTGAGACAACAACTCTTTTTCTCAAAGCCCCAATAAATACAGCCTGCAACCTCACAACTTTTCAGAGTCATCCTTCATGGACACCTACAACACAATCCTGCGTAGTCAAGACAAATTCAGATTTAAATAAATTTATCAGAGGGATCTCTTGAGAAAGAAGGGAGCTGCTAACTAGCAAATCTTATCTGATAGCTTGAGAGTTAATAGGTCACTAGAGACTGGGAGGTATATTGACTGAAGAGTAKCCATTACCCTTAATATGCATTATGCTATTTTTTCCTCTCAGAAACAAAGCCTGTAAGAACATTTAATGAGACATTAGATAGATTATTTGAAGTTGGTCCCTCAGTGTCTGTTAAATGCTGGCAATTTAATTATGAAAGCGTAAAGAAATATATGTTGTGGAATCACATTATTTACTGAAAAACAGAAGTTTGGAGGATACAAAGGTATACATGCTGTATAAAACTAAATATTAAGCTCTTTTTCAAATACAATACAGATAAATATGCAAAAAGCTTCACTTACAAAAATTCATCATGAGTATTGTATTAGTAAAGAATTTAAATTGGATACTGAATAGCAATGATTATTACAAAGTGAAAAAAATTATGCCCTTGAGACTGGACAACTTAATCAATCTCCAGGAAGGAAATACAGTAAAAGTTAAATTTAGCACTCACTGAGTACTATTTTAACCTCTCAAATTCAGCAGGATTTGTTTCTGAAGAGCTGTCTCTTTGCGAATTAAATTTACTTTCCYCATCCTTTCTACTGCTTGTTTATGTAATTAACAACAAATAAAACAACAAAATCCTATATTCCAATTACATTTTAACTGCAGTAAGTCAAACAGCTACCCTTCTCCTAACACTGTTTGAAGACCAGCATTTATATTTAAGCCCCAAGCTTCTATACTTATCATCATTTGTTTGATATTTATCACGTATTTACATTGAAGAATACTGATGACAACATCTGGTTTCAACACACAGAACTTCATAGTGGAAATGAGAATTAATGATAGAGTTGGAGGCTCTACTGTATAAACCTGATCTGCCAGTATTCTGAGACCCTCTCTAGAGGGAGTGAAGCTGGGCTCTGTAAATGGGTGTGATAAGATTAAAAATGATGCTTAAACTAGAAATTTAATATCGGTAATACATCATCCAGAAAACAGTGAGAAATTATCTTTAAAGAATAATTCTGTCTAATAACTGTTAAATACACAGATTCTACTAGGTACCTAAGTAAATAAAGTACTAAGCATTTATTAGTGTAGATCAAACTCTCCATAAAGCAGTAGGTCTAAGAAGAAATACTACTGCCAAACGCACAGCCCAGTACCTTCTGCCTCTCCAGGCTATCATCAAATGCCATAGGAAATCTGAGTCCTGGATGTCATCAGAGCTAGGGTATTCAAGAGCCCTGAAATTCTTCTGAAAGAGAACATGTGAGCAGCTCTTATGTTTATGGAGAGGAGCTTATACATCCTGATTATGGGAAAGGCAGGAGAGGAAAGTCTTCAGGAGACCCTGTTCAAATTCACCAAAGTAGAATTGTATTTTGAGTGTATTTTGAGACATATATCACTTATTTTTCCCACAATAGATACAGTATGGGTATTTTTTCCTTAAATAAACCTTCCAGAAATAAAACCATTCAGATACTTATTCTTCATAAAACGTGATGCTTTCAAAATGCCACTTGTGAGAAAAATCATACAGAATGGAAACAGCTTGTACAAATATGAAAAACTCAATATTTCATGACATGTGCTTTGGCTTTCAGCTTACCTTTCAAGTCACTGACAGGCAAGTCAGAGAACACTGAACACTAACTCATGCTTTCCACTGCAATACAAATTCTTACTGATTAAGCAGGACATGATGAAGAATATAGCAATAATGTTTACATGATATACAGTATAGTTGTTCTGTGCAGTATCTTGCACTTCAAGGTAGATCATTTAGTGGAGTGTAGTCATTCCTCAACACTATTGTTTAACAGAAATCTGTTTCATGAGTTTTGTCCCCTTTTCATCTTACAAAGAAGGTTCCGAAACAATGTGTTTTGTATGCTGCCCATCAGGGATCAAAAGGTAGAAATGGTGACCAAAGCAAGTATCCAATAAGTAAAGGAGAAAGCTGAGAGTTGTGCAAAAAAGTAAAGAATGTAATGAGATACGTTACTGGCAACCTCTCTTCTTCATCCTGTTTTCCTCTTCTTCGATTTTATTCTTCCTACGTAGCAAAGCATGAAAGTCTTTACCACTGAAACATTGACACATTCACAGCTATGAAGAGCCAAAAGAAGGATGAAGCATGAACAAAAATGTAAGCAAAAGGTGCTCATCCAGACTTCCGTTCATTCTCTGGCACTCAAATGCACAATGTTTTAATTAAACATAGGGAATGCAGAGCGAGTTTCAATTATTTTTGCCTGAGTGCTAAGAGTGCTAGAAAAACCTAACAAAGATCAGATCTGTGTCTGCTTATCTGTGTCTCCTTTTTCTTTTCTTTTCTTTTTTTTTTCTTTTGACATAATTAAAAGGGGAAACCTTTGGAGCACTTAAAACACTTCATCACTACACCTTTAACAAACACTAGAAGATGCCTCTTGCTCAAGTGAAAGGACATTGTCAACAGTAGTGAAACAAGCTGATACATTTGAAGTAAAAATTAAACAATTGGGAAGCAAAAGCAAAGCACTAATTACACAACCTCCTGAACGAAAGCCACAAAGAACAGAAAGCATTAGCTGAATAAATTCTTGGCTGATATCCTGACTCTCAAAAAACCACGACTTTAAAGGCCATGAATTTCAAAACTACTACTTCTGAAAGGATCAGGAGGTTGGCAACCATTTAACTTAATAGCATCACTCTGCCTCATCATTACTGTCACTGAAAATCCTGCTATGTTAACAGCATCAGACTAACGGGAAAAGTCACTCAGGTGTAACTCTGGCCAGACCCGCTTTTCAAACTCTTTCCAGAAGAAAGAAAAACAAAGAAAAAACATCTCATGGGCCAAGATTATATTTATTAAATTTAGACAGGAGAAAATACAGTCAAGGACTTTTTTACTGGTTTCTTCAGGCTGCTGAGCTAAATAAGGATCCCACYGCAAACCAGGCAATTCAAAACTAAATACTATTTGTGAGAACTGGCAAGCATTTTTATACCAGCAGCCTTCCTAGCAAACTGCCCCCTGCATATGTACTTTCTAAAAAATCTGCATCTTTCCTTTTTCTTTTTACTTGGAGCGATTTAAATTCCTGCTCCAAGGGAAGTACACCTTGCTTCATCACAAAGCTGGGATACTGGATGCTACAGCTGCAATAAAGGGTATATTCCAGAAGTCATGCCCGTAACACTGATAACAAGCTACCTATCTGAAAGTATTTATAACATTATTTAAGAAGTATACTGTTCTTATTAACATTTGATATTTATAAATATGGAGAGAGAGATGTATGTATGCATATACACAAAAACCTAGACAGTGAATTCAAACTTGGGTGCCTAGAGCTAATTAACTTCAAGCGACTCAGTATTTAGAATCATTAAACAAGTTCTCTCTCAAGTTCAATCACATTCAATGGAAGCTTTGCTGAGGCATCTCAGAATAATCAGAAGTAAGTTTAGAAATTCGAAAGACAGAAATTAAGAAGTGTTACTTATGTGCATAAACAGTATTTTTTCTAAACTTTAATATGTGATATGGAAATTATGCCAGGCTATCTTATATTCTAATTAAAATGAGTAAATACTGATTGCCAGAGAATGAACAACTTTTACAAACAGGTATTCCTCCATGCTTTCTCACGCCCTGAGGATGATAATTCACATTCTAGTAAGTTTATTTCAGCATCTTTTATTCTAGATTAAAACTGAATCTACTGAATCTGTAACAATGGAAAAATTGTTAATAATATTGCCTTTATATATAAGGTTGAGTTTAATTTTTGCTTTTGGTTGTTTTTTCTTTTAAGATCCTAACTAGTTTTTTTCCATCGTACTGTCTTTCTGTTGGCTTCAACACAATTGTAATTGAAAACGTAAAATATTATAATCTTGCTTATCTTTCATCTCTATAATCATAAATTCATAAATCATTGCAATACAAACTACTGTCCATAGTAGTTTATACTGTACATATAAAAGACATACATATCTTTTATTATTAAAAGTGTTAAGTAGATTTCATTGTAAACCACATTTCTCCTCTGATTTTTCTTTCTTAAGCAACTCTGGTGCTTGCATCAGACTGACTATTGCTGCTTTCTCTGTCACTAACTACAAGTCTAAACAACTTAATGGTCTTAGCATACTGTCAAAAAATAAGTGATTTGGAAGAAAAAGCCCCACAAAACTATGCTTAAGGTTAAAAAAGTTACAGCCTTCTAAATTCAACAGCATTATCTGCCTGCTTTACCTAGTGGAAACATCACTATAGTGGTAGCTACATGCAGAGTGGATTACATTTCCATCCTGATGAGTGTCACTAGACCACTGATGATGCTTATGTATCAAAGTGGTTGATGCAGTGCTATGAAAAGCAGCCCCCTAAAAGACAGTTGCCTCAACTTCCTCGAGTACTGTAATATTCTGAAGACCTACATACAACCTGCACTTCATTCTATACCCTTTCTGTGTCCTGATTATTTACACATGCATTTCTCTGATTTAAGTACCTTATCACATTTTACTGTGTCTGGACAATAAAGTATCAATTCTGCATGAGTTCTATAGGAATTAGAACTTAATACAACTTAAAATTTTGTACAGTCATATTAATGCAATACTTTAATTTGGAAAGTTCAATAGGACTTTTCCTAATCATACTATTTTAATACTTTAGTGGATGTAGAAATGGAAATCAAGTTTCTCCACACTTCCAGTTTATACACTACTCTTCTGATTTATAGCCTTAGGAACGGAATAAGGAAAAAAAATCAAAATACAGTCTCTTCTTGCAAGAAGACAGTAAAGGAAATCATTACTTARCCTAACTCTAGAAACTGGGCCCCTCCAAGAAAGAGGGCTATTATCACGAGGCAGCTGACTAAATTAAAAATGAAGCTACCCGAGCCATTTATTCCCCAGAAGATGATCTGATAAGCATACTTGATATTTTCAATAAGACTTATTTTGCAGCAACATGGAGGCTCACAGATAGTCTGAAGTCAACTTTGCTTTTTATGTACAACTTCTTTCTTAATCTTTTTTTATCCTGTCCCCCCCCCTGCAATTGCCTTTTCCACTTCCTGCTTCTGGGAAATGAGCACTTCTGCTGACAGGCTCATGCCCACTAATCTCAGCAAAAAAAAAGACAGCCTGCCACTTCGTAAAGAAGCAGCAAAACCAGATCTGAAAGATCTTGCCCTAAGGAGAGGCACCTGTTCTTCTCCTTCTATACACTAGCCTGGGAACAGAGTAGAGACGATCCCCAGTCCCAAAGAAGGAGCTAATGCTGCTTACAGGGACACAAAGAGTGGTAATGCAAAAAATCAGAAGCTAATAATATGTAATTAAGAGTAAGGAATGTAAGTGACTAAACAAAAGCAAATACTACTATTTGATCTCCCCCTTCCCAACATTCCCACCCATGTCTTTTGTACTGCAATCCAGAGCATGGACTAAGAAACAGATTGTGCAACTCCTTTCACCACTTCAGAGACCAAGACAAACTCAGAGGAGTTCATTCAAGCATTTCCTTGCCCTCTTATTGACAACTGTGTGGTTCTGTGGAGAGAAGGAGAGAAAGAGAGGGGTTCAGTCAGACAACATGAGGGATGTAAGACTGCTCTCCTGACCTCCTTCAGCACATTCTTATTTCATTTCTCGAGCAGTCTTAGGTTTTCTTCGGTGTATTTATTTTTCTTTAACYTGCCTCTCATACATGGCACACGGTATTCTGGAGGAAAAGAGCACAAGTACTATTTAAAATAAAAGATCTAACTAGCCTGATATCCTACTTCTGGCAAAGGCTATAAAAAGATGGCTAAAGAAAAGAAGATAATCAAGTACTCTACTCCCAAATATGGTTATTCTTCTCAATACTCAATATGCTTGCATCTCAGAGAGTTGCTCTGTTGGCTATAGTTTCTAAATAATCCTCAGGAGCTTCCTCCTCCAAGAACTTGTCTAGTCTCTCTTTAAATTGTATCACAATATCCTTCGGCAATAAGTTTCCTAAGTCTAGTTCCCACTCCACAGAAAGTCCAGCTTTTGTTTGTTTCAAATGTGGCTATCTTTATCCAGGTGTTAAAACTTTTTAGTTTTTATTGCCATTTTTAGTAATTTGCTCAGCACATACAAAGCTAGCAGGCTTGTAGTTCCCAGCTCTCCCAAGACATCTTTACGATACTGACATCACATCTGCCTCCTTACACACTAAATCTGTTTTAGCTAAATGTTTACAWCATTAGCAATTCACCTTTTTCATTCCTCAGCTCCTTCAGAACTTTTGGGAAATAYTGTCTCATCCTGGAAATGTGCTACTGCTCATTTTGTCACTTGGTTTCATAACCTCTTTCAGAGTTGCTTCATCTTCAGACAGATCCTTTAAGTCCTCAATAAAAAAGTTTTCTGAAGTATGAATCTCTCCAGTTTCTTCCAGAGATGTAAAGAATTCACTTACTTTCTCTGCAATAGTCTYATCTTCTTTCTGTGTGCCTTTTATGGTCTTTGGTCCACCTCTCCTGAGCTGCTCATTTCAAACAGCTATCACATGAGATTGCAGCTGTCACCTCTAGTCAGGGCAAAATTATTTTGCCAAACCTTAGGTTAGCATCTGCTGTTGCTAGAAGGGAACAGATTTTTCACATGGGCAGGAAAAAATAAGTCAAATTTACAGCAGATTGTTTTAAAGAGGACTATAACCTCCTCTGACTCTCATTATTTTTTTTGTTTTGCTAAGTGAATTCAGTGTAAAATATTTCTGCACTTTGTAAAGTTTTATTTAATGTCTCAACCCTGCAAACCCTTTAAATTATTCACAGCTGAATAATCAAGTCATTTATTTTTTCCTCAGAGAATAGCATAAGATAAAAGAGGAAAAATCTTCCTGTCAGAGCTTGAGATAATCGGTCAGACCTTGCTGCCATTTACTTCCTTTAGTTAGTCTTCCTTGATCGCTTTTATAGGGCAAGTCCCTACATTACTCTGGGATTCGTCCCCTTGAACCTTGCATGTATTTCCTGCAGTCCTCCATATTCTCTGTTTTCCTTCAATTACCAGTCTCTTTTCTTCAGTTTTTCATAGAGTATTTCTTCTACCCACAGTTAACAAAAGGATSAAGAGGCTCTCTGAGGTTACAGGCCAAATTCCTGATTGTGTAAATCAGTTGCGATTCTTGAAGGAATACACAGTGACTTCAAAATTACTGCAAAAAACCTGGTAGCACGTTCAATTCTTCATAGCCCATTCAAATTTGCCTCTCCTTATAAGCTCCCTAAAGGCAGACAAACCTCACAACACCTTTTAACATTCTGCATCTTGAACCTCATGAAAACTTAAGGACTGTAAACAGGAATTTCCACAGTACATTTCAAGTCACAGGCAAAATACAATGGTACTGGTAAAATAAAGCTGTGTAGAAAGCCTACAAGTGTGCAAAGACATCTGTGGTGGTATCAGAAAGGAAAGGCTGAATTTGTGGCTCTACAATGGAGGAATGGATTGAGACAAGATGGGTGAGGGTGGGGAGCACCACATCCATTTGTATATCCCCACCTAAAATTTCACAAAATTTTGTCTGGCCAGAATGAGCTAGTCACTGATCTTCCATAAACAAGAAACTTCTTTGCTATGAGTCTTATTTAAACCAAACAGTAAAGACCTTTTCACATCCTTTCTAGCCTCAACTGTGACATGAGTTTTCTTTTTCCTTACAGATCTTACCAATCTTCACGGCAAGGGCTTCATCCATGTGCAAAGTGTGACAACAAAAGCACCTCAACTTAAAGATGAAAATTCTTAAYGAAAGAAGAGTGAGACTGAGCCACATGGAGAAGAAAGAAGCAGCAAATTTCATCAGCACAAATTCTGCCTTCAGTGTTTTTAAATTGAGTAGTAGTTTTCACCATGTTAAAATAATGCTAAAGGACTCTTGGGGAACAGCAGATCTTAGGTAAAGCAAGTATTTTAATATACTTTGATTCTGATGAGAATAAAAAGGATGGAATTGTCTGGAATATATTTATACCAAAAAAAATTTTACATGTCACAGCATTTTGACTTGATCATCCTGAGATATAAGGTATGCGTTCCATCTCGACAAGCTCTTCTTTAACTGCTGATGAAATGAAAACAAATGAATTTGAATAAGAATGTGTTCCAAACAAAACATTACTATATTTAGAACAGTCCTGTCATTTTCCTACTGCAAGAAGCAAATTTGACCTGAAAAATATAAAGCAAGACTTGGAGTGGGAGTAGAAGGTGTTATACTACCAGCATATTAAAGAACCTTATTTGAATATTCATAGCCAAATTTTACCTAATTCTTGTTTTAAACATGGGACTTGCAGAATAATATTTAAAGGTTTATTAGATAAGACTTTAAGATTAGACAAGATTAGATTAGGTAAAACTTTTAGATTAAAGATTACTTATTAGAAAATACAACTGTTTTCATAAATACCTTTTTATCTGAGCTATTTTTGTTCTTCAAGTGTTGCTGCTGTTATCAATATACAATTTATTTAGACTGCATTAAAAATTCTTTATATTTATCTGTAACAAATTGAATTGATGTTATTTCTTCCCTCAATACTAACAGATTATCAACCTCTCTGGCTAAGTCAATGTGATAAAATTTCCATTGACTCTCTCTATATTCTTTTGCAAAATAAAAATATTTCAATCAATATATCAATATTTCAACTGGACAAACAAAAACACAGAGAAACAGGTTAATTATTAAAGTGAGTATTATGAGTCAAACTAATGCGCACAATCTAATCAACGCAGTAATCCTGACAAGACAGAACAAATAAGAACAAAAAAAGGAGTATGCTAGTTTAAGGTATGTTTTTCTACTTACACATTAGTGTTATGTTCAGAAAAAAACAATAAACAATAAACTTAAGGACTAAGGTCATCCCCTTAGTCCTTAAATTGTTTGTACAATGTTCAGACTCAGACTAAACCAAAGCCAGATCGCATTCTCAAATCAAGATTGTATAAAAGCAGTTTTCTCCTCCACTGTCAACATTTTTGAATATGAATTTTATGTTTTATATTTTACTAGTTGGCTTGATTCCTTGATCTCCAAGGAATCATCTTCAAGATAACAGGGAGATATAGAACCAAAAGAACAAATATTTCAGTAGCAGATTTCCTAAGAGGGAATGCACATTTCAATATACAGTTATTTGTCTGAAAATACATTCAGATTCTGATGTTGCTTTACTTTCAAGTTCAGTTTAGCCTAACCAAGTTTAATCAAACAATGGACCTTAAAACAGCATGCTATTACAATTCAGCTAATTCTTTTGATCATTGAATGACTGACTACTTAAAGTTTTCATTTTGGCATTTACTTGAATGTAAATGAATCAAGACAGACCATTTTCATACTAAACAGTTTTATTCAGTATCTCTTTTTGATGACAAGAGAGGTGCTGATCTGGTCTTGATCTAGTCTTGAGCCACAAAGACACAAAAGCAAAAGTCAGCCTGTATTGCATCATGTAGGCATTTCTCTCCTGAAACCCATATTGGTTCATATCTGACAATGGAAATGAGCAGAGGAAAATTCTCAGGTCTTTGTGGCAATCAGTATTTCAGTGCAATTCCCTTCTGTGTTACCAGAGCAATGTTATTCTTCATGTCCTATTAAAACTCTGCATGACATACTACAGAATTAAAGAGCAGATGAGTTTTTGGCACCAGAATATTAATTTGAAAACTGATTTCTGATAATTATTACAATTTATAAAATATAAAGTTGCCCTTTAATGTTTGGAATTTTCAAAACATATGGAAAAACAATGGATCACCTTGGAGATTACCCAAGTCCAGTGTAGAAATTTCTTATGGTTGAGATTTCTTTTTTAAATGAAGTCTGATATGATCCTATTGCATCTCCTTTCTGTTGGCATAAAGACTTGCTATAAATCAGCCCATTTTCACCACCATAGGGCTTGCAGATAAGCCTCAGATGTAGCCAACTATGTCAACAAGGCAAAAGGGAGTCCTGAGTTATGCTTCCTTAATTACAGACCTGTTTAATCTTCACTCATAGTAGATTTAATGTCCAGGTAAGTGAAAGAAGCCTTCTAGCTTAAGAGGAATGAAGACTTGTAATGAATGTCAGTATGCACCTACAAAACATGCATAGATGTAATCAGCAAGATTTTATTTTTCCATCGAGTCAGTTCTATCACTATAAATCAGTGTTAAAGATTGACTATTTCCTAAATTAATCCTTCAAAAGATTCATCACAACAGACAGCTTGTTCAGTCAGCAAACACTAGGTTCAGGAACAGCAATGACAAACAGCAGCGGTTGCAGCAGTAGTACTCATAACATCCCAGAGTAACAAGTAAGTTGAGAAATCAGAGTAGGTGAAGTACTTCTGCATATTACTGGGGCCAACGCAACATTGGTAAAATTCAGCAAAACTATCATGTTATCTTAGAAATTAATTATTTAAACCCCCATTGCACTCGGCTCAATACAAGTAAACACCAGCAAGACCAACACCAGAGTTGAAATCAGGACAAACATGAGAGTTGAACCTAGCCTCAGGCTGGCCTTTAAGCCCATGCTAGCAAGGAAATCGCTGAACAACTTGAAACCTGCCCACTCCCTGAATTCTCTTTTTCTAGGTCCCTCCTCACTGGTTTCCTTTATACTGCAGTGCAACAGCTCTCCAGGCAATGGTCCATCGTCCAGGTGTCCACAGACACATTAACAATGCAAATGGCATATACAACCTACATTGGGACTATACAGAATTTCTATTCACAGGTATTTTTCCTCACATCATTCAGATTTTTGAAACTGCTGAATTGATTTTTATAGCCTAACTTATCTAACTATCTATCAACCTTCCCCCTCTGTTACAGGGAATTGGTCTAACAGTGTTGTCAGAATATCACTGCAGGGTAAATCTGATCTGTCATTCTTGTTCCTAGTTTTACATCTGAGATATAACCAACGGGAAACTCAGTCACAGCACATATAAGAAATTTAGCATTAATTGCTGCTGGGAAGCCAGTTTTTAACAGTCTTGTAATATTTTTAAAATTCTTTTTATGGTAAGATCTTTCACATGGAACAAAAGGTTTTTTCTTTGTATTTAAGAATCCTAGTTTTTATCTGTACTGTATCTGTGCCTGAATTTGATGCTTTATAAGCCTTGTCATAAGACGACTGTACCTCTGTATTTCATGTAGATTTTTTTTCCTTCAAAAACATGCTCTAGCTCATCTACAACAATGAAGTTAACTATTACAATTCCTGTCCCCACTCCAGCCCCCTGAGGATCATTTTACACATTCCCACCTTTTCTTCATTTCTGTGAGAGGGCAACTGCCTCTGCAATCGCAATAGGCAAGTTAAAACTTTGGATTTGCTGGCATCCTCGACAAGCTCCAAAAATGCTTACATGATACAGATTTCCCAAGCAAGTAAACGCTAGAACAAATTAACTTTCACTTAAAATACTCCTTGTTACAACATTTTTGTTTGAAATCTGTCCTAAAGGCTTGGCCATCATTTCCAACGCCAAAATTACAGTGTGCGAAAAGATTTCAGGCACCTGGAATTTGCAAGTGATACTCACTGCTATTTCAGACAGTCAGAGATGTAAGAAAAGAATGGAAAAGTGGGAAAAGACAAACCTCTGATGGAGTTAATCTTCTTGCAAGCAATCTTTTCAACTCCTGCCCACAGTGAAGACTTTTTTTTATTTTCTGCAGAGCTGGAGGGATGTTGGGGTGTTCTGCCGGGAATTCAAGTATGAACAGCACTGTGCTGTGGGAGGGAGAAGGGACGGGGTGGGGGGAACATGCGAACGCAGACCTAAGCCTGTGCTGCTGGTTATGGAGACCTACGCTGGCCAACTGGCTATTTACGTCCAGCATGTGACAGTCGCACAGAGCTGAACCCTCTCCACAGCGCTGCAGACCCTCCGGTCTGTGCTGGGGGCCCTCTGACATCTAAAGCTTGGGGTAGCTGGACAGGGCAGAGGCACAGGAGGGAGGTTTAGGTCAGCACTGTCCTTACAAGATTTGAATGTGGAGAATTTTCATTATAGCTATACAAATACACATATTCATGATTTATACAAAGTATGATGAAGCTCCTTCTTCCTTTGGGCTCATCATGGCAAAGGATGTATCCACTCTCCCTTTACAGAAATCTGAAATRCTTTATTTGAGGACTACAACAATCTATCCTAGCTAAAATTTTTCCACTATGAAGTGGAAAGTCTGAATTCTGAAGAAACTCCTCTCCCCATTTTCTTCTTTTCCCTCCAAAAAAGGAGAAGAAAAACCTGTCACTTTGCAGATTCTGCAGCCAGAATCTGTATTTAATTTGTCTTATCTTACAGAAATACATTATTTTCAATAAACTCATTCTTACTGTTCATTAGTATACAACTAGCTTGTTATTGAAAAATTACACTTAGCAAGAAATAATTCTTTCACAGATTTCATTCTTTTGCTTTTTGCCCAGCTCAAATATATATATGCAATAAATAAGCTATAATTTTGTTTCTAAAACAGCTGTCATCTCTTACGAGAACTTGCTGCTCACAAGCAATGTTTGTTCCACATTCAATTTTATAAAGTTATAATACCCATAATTATGTTATTGTTATTAACTCAATCCTAACAGATACCATATGGACTTTAAAGTGGCTTTGAGTACAAATTCTTAATACACGGAGCATCACTAACACATTTTCCAAGAAAAATCTATGCCATCAACTGTACACTATTGGTTACATATATAGTTCACTCTGGTTTTTTATGCTGTATGTACTGAGAATAACAATGTAACTCATAGGTTTTACTGATATCTCATTTTCAAAGACTCTCCAGATTCACTGCACATCATGTTTTTAATTCAACGGTTACTGCATGCCAGGATTCAATGCTCCTGCAAATATGCCAACTTGCAGCCACTTTCAAAATGTGCTACTCACCAGGAATTAGTGCCAGGGTAAATCAATGGCACATTCAACTAGATGTTCTAGCTCCACAAAACTTATTTATACACTATATACAGTCCTTTCGTGCATGTCTGTCTTTTTTGCATCTTTATCAACAAAAGCTAAAAACGCCGGAGATGAAGTTCAAGAAGGCAGTCAATTATCCAGCCAAGAATTAGCAGAACAGGAAGTAATCTTTCTACCTGCACAATAAGTACTGAATTGTTGTACTAAACTAAGGTCTGTATTGTCTAAACTATTTCACCCCCTCTTAAAAACCACTGCTTTCTTTCAATCATTACTGCTGCAACACATTCAGAACCGCTGGATGCTCATAGCTTCACAAACAGCCTACCAATGGCCAACTGCTGAGGTGTCGGCAGCAAAAATTAGCTTGAATTGTGTACACTAAAAGCTGGCAGATGATTGTGTGTTTGTGGGGAGAGCTGTGCAAAGCAGGGCAATGGCCAAAATTGAACTTTTGATCTTTCAACACAAGCCTGCCACATRCTAGCTGCATCCAGTATGGGCTGACTGGCAGTTTTAGTGGCACATCTTGAATCCTAGAATTAATAAAAAGACGTGAAAAGGAAATACAGATAAGGAGGTTGATCACATGCTGTGCTTCTGCACATAAGCTATTTAGATTGGGAAAATGAGAAGCTTGGGATCCCAGAAAGAAGGTGGTAAAGACCCTAGCCAAGGAAAGGTCCTGGAGATCAGGGATATGCATGGAGGCAAGTGCCGAAGGATGCCCTTGGACCTCGGCCAGCGATACCTGCGACTAGTAAGTGTGAGCACCAGCACAACACAGACCACGACGACTTTCCACCCAACCTCCCCAGGCCACAGCGACCTCCCTGCTGGGAAGCAAAGTCAAGACCTAGCAAATGCAACCCGGCGGGTAGCATGTGAATGTGTGAGATAATCACAGAAGATGAAGGTCTGATCTCACTGGATCTGAAATAAATCCCAGTATCCAGATCGACTATGGGCTGCATTTTACTCTCTCTTATTCGTGACATGGTATTTATTTCATTTTTTAAAGAAAGTAAGCTTCTACACCTCACTAATATGCAGTGTTCTCAGTATCATCTACTGAGCATGATGGCTGTCTACTGTCAATATACATAATTACAGGTAAATTTTACTTACAACTGAAGTGCATGGAATCGAATATTCAAGATAACTGTGACAGAGGACAGCACAGCCTTCTCCTCAGAACTAAGCATTAACTTGTGGAAGAAATTTGTGTTGCCTGATTGTGTTCTATTTCTAAAACCTTCTTATTCACTATCCTTTAAGTTGCTTCAGACATTCAATTCATTTTCCATTCACATCTTAAATGTGTGACTGCCTTACAAACTGTGCATTTGTATCACATGTTACCATCTCCTCCTACAGAACCAGATTCTTTTATCTCCTAGAACCTCTGAGGTACATGTCTAATTTTCACCAGACTTCACTATTCAGAGATAGTATATCATATTTACATTAGTATGGATTATGCACAGTGCCTTAGGTGCTTACACTATGGGCATTTTATAAGTGTAAACTTGATTGATTGGTCACAAGACTGTTTTGGATAGCTGTAAAATGGATTTGGCTCCAAGCCACAGTTTGCTCAGTACAGATGCACTGTAGGACAGAGATAACTTAACATTTCAAGAATTCATAATGAATATGCTAAGAAGTATTACAAACCTGTATTTGTATGGTTGATACCGTACATGCATTTCTAAACATTTCTCAATAGCCATGCACACTACAACAAATAAGAAAGTTCTGGTTATATATTTATCAGCAAAGAAACCTTATGAAAATGTGTTTTCTATAACTGGTGTGAAGTCAGCCCACTCTCTGCTGATTAGATACAGTTGCAGTTCAGAAACAGCCCTATTCAGCATAGTAGGAAGCAATCACTCTCTGTACGGAGGCTTGAATTGAGAGCTTCATGCTTTATGCTGAATGACTAAACCCAGAAAGATCAAGAAGACCACATTAATTGCCATCTTCAACTTGAATAATAATAATAAAAAAAAMCAAAATTTAACTCAACATCTTCACCTAGAGTCTCTTTACAAGGCTTTTGTAAGCACTATTTCAAAAAATCTACTTTGTAATATTAACTCACTATAAAAACACTCTTTTATTGAAGCACAAAAGCACCATATCCTAGAGAAGCTATGATTTTCATATAGACTATACAAGCTTAATACCCAAATTGTTTATTATATACAGAACAGTCTTTTCATATCATTTTAGATTTTCCTTTCAGGAAACTAGACTTGACCTCTCAGTGTTAGTAATTCTAAAACAGTATCTGAAATGCAGCTCTCACATAAGCTGACACATCTCCCCCTGAAATCTGGAGTTTAAAACTAACGGTATTAATCTTAAGAAGAGAGCTAGGGACTCTTTAAAGATATGAAATCATCAGTATACTATAGTTTGACATATGAGATTAAAGCAAGAAAAAATGTTTTTCCTAAATTCATCAGCATAACTTTCTAGGAATCTGTAGCTTCCCAATTCTGAACTGATAATRAGAAAGGTTACAACCTACCATGGGATGCATATCCACTACACTGTTTCTGCCACACAGAGCGCTACCTTCAAATAATATCCAAATCAATAGATTTCTGTTTAAATGTGTATTTTTTTTGTTTTTATGTATTTGCATACAAATATTTTCAATAAGCGCCAACACTAAAGCCATTCTGATTCCTAACATTTGATTTTTTTATTTTCAAAATGCTACAGAGTTGTGTTAGTTTTTAAACAAAAGAAATCAGGATGATCCTGATTCATCTTAAAAATTTAAAAGTTCTTTTACAAAAGGAGTATATTACTAGAATGTGAATGTATATGGGCTGGGTTCTTAAAAACATCTGAAAAATAATTTATTTTTATTCATTATGCTTTGAATGTTCCTTTCTCATATACTCTCTCATATACCTTTCTTTATGGCTAGTATAAAGCAAAACCAGACAATTTACTTAGGCAATATTAATAAGATTTCTGTGACATTTATAAAAGAAAACTATATTAAATAATTTAACTTATGCATATTTTTAGAATGTGCTCTGAATTTAGAATTAATTTAATATCTACAATAAACTAAAGACTGAAGTGATGCCAAAATGATGAACATCATTTTTCTTTCTTTAGTGTTTAATGAATCTGCATATTTTATTTACTGAACCATAGGATATCTAAATACATAGGGAAATGCTACACACAGAGCAATCAGCAGACCAATGAGAATAGGTTATCTTCTCCAGACCTTCTGAAATCTAACAACAAAACACACTTTCTAAAAGTAGAGGATGCTAGATGTCCTAACTTTTTGCATCCATCTCATAAGCAAGTTCAGAAACACTAGCAGCAACTTCGAAAGACAGAAATGCTTCTTTTAAAAAGATGTGCAAAGCAGATATAAAATGTTTTGTGTTAGAACACAAAAGTGAAGTTAGCAAAGAACATTTTCTTCAGAGGAGAGCTAGCAACCTACTTTTGGAGAGAGTCTTATTCCTCTTTACATGAGAAATGCACATCCAACCAACGAACAGACTGTCACAGACTTTAAACTTTGACACAATCACTTGACAAAATCTACCTAGGGACAAAGCAGTATTTGCCCAAATCAGATATAAGCACTTCTTCATAAATTTTGAGTCAAGTTGTTGTGAAATCATGACTCTTGTCTGCAAGAAAATGTGTCATACTTTTCCCCCATAATAAAATCTGAAATCATTTCCAGGTAACATCTCCAAAAAGCTCTGTTGGACAGCACTGCAGAAGCACTCGTAAGGAAAAGAAAGCTTTCTCCTCTTCATGATAGTCCTGGCATTGACTTAGCAATTTCCTTGCTGATTGATTCACTAAAGCACCGAAGCATATGTTCACCTTTAAGAACACATATAGTCACCATTGATGTCAATGAAACTAGGTAATGCTTAATGGTTTGCTGGATCAGGGCCTAGCCCACAGCTGGTTACCCGTAAGCAACACTTCTCACTCGTAAGCAATTCTCACTAGCTGGACTTGGGAGCTTTTATAGCTAGTCTTCTTTAACTTTCTTAAGTCTGGTTGATTTTTAAGGTACTCATTAAATTCATTAATGTCAGAAAGCATATTTCCTCTCCTCAACACAGAGCATCATTTAGTGGCATAGCAACATCAGTTCTTCAGCATAATGAGCCAACAATTAAACAGACACCATTTATAAAATCTTTAGTATCAGTGCGTGGGACAATGAAATGCTTCCAGAAAAATGCAGGATTTTGTATTTTCTGTCTCCAGAGACATGTGCCATTGTAGTTATGTGTCATGTACAAAATGAAACATGGCACTTGACAAAGAAAAGAGCTTTTTATAGATAGGATGCTTGCTAAGTAGGTTCCATCTCTCGAAGCATAAAACAATCACCTTTTCCTGCTGCCATTCAAACTACTAACAACTTATGCATCAAAATATTAAGGGACACACTACAAAAAAAATTAAAAAACAAAAAATTAATTAATTAAATTAATTAATTAATTAAAAATTAAAAACAAAAATTGGAATCTTTCAGCTTGTGCACTATGTAAGACTCCATTAAGAGGAACACAAGAAATTCAACTTACTTGTGAAATTAATATTAAGACAATTTTAAAAATTCAAATTAGATATATTCCTCCAATGAATTCCCACATTACATGTTCTTGAAGAATTTTACAACTATCTAGTTTCAAATGGTAAATTAATGCCTTTTTAAAAAGACTTTTTGTCTATTAATGAACTTTTATAATATTTATATTTATACATACTTATAAAAATATACAGAAGTTCAGCATTTCTTAAACCAGTTTTTTTCCTCCTCCTCCTATTATTACTTCGGCTGCCTTAGGTGATCTCGAATCCAGCCAAAGCATGTTTGAATATTTAGTGGCATTTGTGGGATACTGCTGCACAATGCACTGAGTAGGACACATTGTTTAGCTAGATGTTGCACGAATGCTGAAGAAGTGCACTTGCCCAGGAAATCACCTGATGTTTTTGAGTTCTTGGCTGGAAACACATAATTACAAGGAGGGAAGGTTTAGCGTTCATTGAAGAGAAATCCCTTGGCTTGGGCAAGATTAGCAGTGCAGCAGCAGMAGGCAAAACAGCAGCAATGCTCCTCACGTTGAGTAGCTCTCAGAAAATATTTACCACACGCTGGCCTGTATAGTTATGTGCATGCTACTGCTAACTCAGCCACTCACTGCTGTGGCACCATTATCTGCACCTACAAAGAATTCATGATAGCTACCACATCAAGCAGAGATCTAAATTAAAGCCTTTTCTTATTCATTCACCCAACATATATACTAATAACCTAAATATACACATACTACTATCACACACAGCTACTGATAAAGACTGAAACTCAACAGATTTTTCAAGGACTTTCTCATTTGCCATTAAGAGAAGAACTTGTCTATTGTATAATCTAGGAAACATTTAATAGGCTGGGGGGACTGTTACATGGAATTAAATCCCAAAGCACACTGTCCACTAAGTATGCCTTCAGTCTCCTCTTCGTCATAAACTCTAACACATTGATTTGGTTAGCAGCTCAGCTATGAGCATCATGCTATACTGCTGAAGGGTAGTCTACTCTCCACAGTATGCTGCTGAAAACATGGGAGAAACTGCATCCTCTGCAGTTATTTCCCTGAAAACACTAAAGCTCCACACACATTTTTGATCATGGTTGTGCTCCTTGGCAAAATCCAGAGTTTGGAAAAAGCAAAAGTTAGAGATTAAAGACCCAGACGATCCTGTCTGAAGGGTATTCAGGGGGAAGAGGGAATGGATAACTTTAAAACTACCATGCTTTCTTTCCCAGCCAGGCTACTCTTTTGCTCCTGTCATGTACCTTTCTTCCCTACACTCACAACATGCATCTCGCAGGCCTCAAAATGCATTTTTTCTTTTTTTGGTTTGAGAATAAATCTTCTATAACTGTGTTCTGGGAATCTTAACATTCATGTTCAGTACAATCCAGTGTGATTAAAGAATTTAAATTCTGCAGCTTGGAGAGAAGCAGCTAGCCTGGAGTAGAGCAACAGCACTATAGTCTGTATTTGCTCACTTCACCTTGGCTCCTACGTGTGTTTTGGCCCAATACAATCACCTCTGATGCAAGTACAAAGACCCTGTAAGTATAGGCTGGAGAATCTGGCTTGGTTTGTGGTTATAATTCATATTTCTGCTTTAAACTTGAACTAAAACCTGTCATCTTTGTAGGGAGTACAGCAGCAAATGCATCTACGTGTTCATGGTCTCCCAGTAACTTTCCCACTGTTTGCCCTAGAGGACATTCCTGCTCCAAAACTGTCACAATTAACTTCGGCAAGGGGGAGAGTTGAAGACTGCAGAAGTATCTTAGTTGAAAGAAACCCATGATATGTCCCAAGATGCTCTTGTGGAAGCACAGAAATAGCGCGCAAACAATAACATGGGTATAGCTTTGCTCTGAGAACTGTCAGAGAGGTGCTCAGCCCTARGTTCCCATCTATTCACAGTTGCTCAGCTCCTCTGTGGAAACGCATTCTCTTAGTACTTCAGGCAAACCCTGCAAGGCAAATCCCTGCCTCATTTCATATATAGCCGTATGGTACCACAATGGCAATTCACCTTAAATTAGGAGT
Organism: Rhea americana; assembly: GCF_003343005.1. Taxonomy (NCBI): domain Eukaryota; kingdom Metazoa; phylum Chordata; class Aves; order Rheiformes; family Rheidae; genus Rhea; species Rhea americana. The sequence continues at coordinate 1,270,089 of NW_028186339.1, forward strand.
CAGTTTAGGATTTCAATTCAGCTTTATTAGTGAAACTAACAGACTGAAAAGGGTAAGCACTTCCCAAAACCACTGCCTCCAAACTGTGGCATGTTTCTATAGCAACACCATATAGAATCTTATAGCAATTCACTATTGTGAGATTTTATTGACTAAAATGTTCAACAAGTCGAGTGTATCATGGTTCAGACAAACATTGCTTATTGCTTCTGTTTTCTCATCCTAGATTAACAGAGAGTGAGTGATTCACCCTACTATGAGAAACATTTTAATGACAGCATCTAAATACTCCAGCCATTGTGGTGGGGGAAGGAAAACCCTCTCCCGAAAAGATATCATCTAAGACACAGAGATAAAAAGACATACATATGAGAGGTTACTAGCATGTAAGGAAATTTAAATTTATTTACAAAAGCATTTTCCAAAACAAATATTTGAATATCTAAAGTGCAAGCACAATGGAACACCAGAAGGCAAGTGAGGAATGGGAAGTATCAGAAATTGAGTTCCAGGGACAGCACACAAGGATGTTTCTGCAGTTAAAGATTTTAAAAACAACTGGTGGGACAAACAGTAATACAGCTAATCCTTGGTACTGGCAAACGGCCTATTTAGAGAGAGCAGCAGCTGGTGAATCTGACGTAAGTCTCTGCATCCAAAGCAGGAACTTACTGTAAAGAAACCACAGCCCACATTGGAAAAAAGGTACTCAACCAAAAAAACCAAAAAAAAAAAAAAACAAAAAAAAACAAAACAAAACAAAACAAAAAAAAAACAAAAACAACCCCCAACAACAACAAAAAACCCCAAACCTAAACTCAGGATCTCAATACATTATGTGCTGCATTACATTATTATCATAAAATAAAATTAACTCACATAATATCACAATTAAGCTGATTAAAAGAAAAAAATCAGAAATAAAGCTGAAGCATATCTTATTTGGCTTGGAAAGTACAAATTTCACACCTTAGGTGGCATAAAAACACTACTGCAGAACCCCCAAGGCCTTATGTAGAATTACTTGGACTAGAAAAAAAATACACACATTTCTGAACCACCTAATTCAGGATCCAGTAATCCTTCCCCCCCTATCAGGGCACTGCAAGAATGTCAGTTTCTTCATCTTAGGCAGGGTGATAAAAAGAACCTTCTGATAAAAACATTCACACCTCTCCCCCTCCCACACTCCCCCTCCTTGGAGGAGGGCTAGTCTTGTTTGTGGCAATGATGAGCATCAACAGATACTAACCCACTTCATTTCCCTGACTAACTGCTTTTTGAGGGTTATTTAGCTTCAGAGGTTGTAAGAAAAGGCTTTGAAGCACATGACAGCTTTTAATTTTTCCCTTGGTTAGCTGATATTAATTAGCAAGGGAAGAAATGACCATCTGTATAATGGCAGTAGTGGTCACACAATGCCCCTGAATCTCATTCCAGGAATTCCAACCGCCGTGCCTGGTACAGCTAATAAAAGGTGCGGATTTTATGGACAAAATCCCTTAAGGGTTTTCAGGTGAAGGGATGGGCTGAGAGGAACACAAAGGGGTTAAGAGCATTATGTTTCCTTTAGAGAAGACAGAAGAGGAAGTGGTCAGATTACTAAACTGTTTAATTTGCTCCATAAGCAATTGCATATATAAACATCAGAGTTCTGGCCTTACAATCTCGCGTTGACTTTCAATGCAAGTACGCTCAGTTTAGAAAGAAAATGGTTTCTTTCATTTGTCTTTAGCAGCCCGCCTTGTAAAAACAGCTTTGTATCTGAAAGTCAAGTTGTGTTTTTTTGTTCATGCATCACCATAGGAATTGGTGATGGAAAGTTTAACAGAAATTGTTGCTAAAGTCAGCAGAAACAGGTTTTCAATAATCTTTGGCAGCTTTGTGGAGGAAGAAAGGGGACATCTTCCAGAGCAGAACCCCTCTTGAAACAACTAGATTATGCCATAAGGGCTGCATATGAAGGAAGGGAGCAGAGAGGGGCTGTACAATGGTGGGATAGTGGGAGGAAGAAAATGACTCACTTTTTTCCTGACTAGCAGATCCATAATCCAACATACGTACCTATTCCCTCCATCTCTGCCCYCTCCCCATTCTCCCTGCAGACTTCGGTCACATTTTGAATAGCTCTGGCTCACTGTCTCTCTGCCAAAAGTTCACTGCCTTCTCCTGCAGCAGTATAAGCACTGCAAATGCGGTTCTGAAAACACAGGCACCATTATGAAAATTTAGCTATTCTGATCAAACACCCTGTCTGTTAACCCTTGCTAATTCTCCTGCCTATCAGAGACTGTATTCCAGCTCTGAGGGAGCTGAATTTCAGTACACAATGGGAAACTGTGCTGAAACAAAAAGATTGACATAGCTTAAGCTATGACACTGAACCCAATTTTGCTGAATGTTCAAAATCTTCAAAAATCTTTGTGCAAGCAAGAGAGCCAAGTTGAACACTGAAACTGTGTTCTACTTTTTTCAAGATTAAGATTTCATTTCCAGCATTTAATTCAGAGCTGAAATGCATATGAAGTAACAGCTGTCTGAACTAGCTTCTCCAATGCTTTCACAAACTATCACTTCAATCCAGGCTTCTCCAATGTATTTTGCTTTGGGATCACCATTATCCAAAAGAGGAAGTTTGCTGCACTATGTCAGCAATAGAAACAGCTCCCCACTCTGTACTGGTCCCTGTCCTCCCACTCTAGACCCTTATTCTTCCACATAAAGTAGTAACTTTTTCAGGTCTAAGGAAAGCTTACGCAGCTACCAGAGTAGACAGTGTTCCCCTGACCCATGGAGAAAAGGCAGTTGAATGTCTAGATTAATTTCTGACACACTTTGCATACTACTAGCATTTTATACATCACATTTAAGAATCCTTGACTTAAGTAAGCCATTATGCTGCTATTGGACAACACTATAAATAATATGCTGAAACTAAACTTAGAAGTAGAGATTACATTTACCAACTCAAAAATAGTTGCCCAGGAAGTGACACATCATAGGGCTACTTTCCTCTTAATTACAGACTTTTTAACTGCTTTGTTAACTTTGTCTCCCGCAAATGCTGTAATAGGGAAATTGGTGAGATACTACATACGAATTATATTTAGTAAATTTGTTTAGTATGGTTGAAATTATTTCACATTATATTCATTACAGCAGTCTTGCAGAAAACACTATTCTGGTTTAATACTTACAAAATTTCAGCATTCCTTACACAAGTTCTACTTTAATTGTCTACAATGATTAACTATCATTTAGATCATAATGTGAAACGTGTTTGGCACCAAGAGCACAGAGGATGCTTTACAACGATGTGATACAAATAGAAAAAGACACAAATAGGTCCATGAAACATAATAAACATAATGTATTAGACTAAATGTTTTCATTATATTATTTTAATATTTAAGTCTTCTTTAAAGATGGATACAAAGATGCATTGCAATAACATTCTGTGTTGTCCCTAGGAAGAGGATTACAAACTAGGTTATCAGTGCTGTCTGCAACATGAGCTGGTGCCTTTCAGCAGCACAGCTAAACATATCCAGACCTAACAATGCCCACCTCAGACCTAGCTGTGGCCAAACAAAGTTCATGGGGAGATAATTAACAGGGTTAATTAATAAGTGTGAAATCAGTTCTCCAACGGGTAGTGACAAGAGGAAAGTCATCTGAGTGCCCACTGGGCTACGAGTCATCTACTCATGCCCCCGAGCACAGCTGTCCTGGTGGTAGTGCACACCAGGCTGCTACCAATACAATTCTGTGTCCAGCCTGGAGGTGAGATGGTAGCTGGACACATCTGGACATTTAGAAATATTATTTATTTTGGACATCTGTGAGCAAGTGAGGAGCAGATTGTTAAATATTACTATATATTGTAACTGACAGCCTCTTTTGGTTGTTGTTTTGCACCTGGTGATTTTTATTCCAAGACGACTGCTAGGTATAATTTCCTGGATGCTAATAAAAGTAGACTGGGATTTTATTTGTAGCAGTTCAGTTATGCAGTGGGCTTTTAACACATTCATTTTTGAAATAGAAACCTGGAGACCAAACTTCCCTTTAGACAAAAATTTGGGAGGAGGGGATATTATTTGGGGGTTTTTTTGCAGGTGCTTAGGTGATTCAAGGTTTCAAGTGATTTTTTTTAAAGGGGAAAAGCCTTTTACCTGAAAAAAAAAAAAAGGCACATCTCAAAGAACCCATGGGAACAGAATTCATTCGAATATTTAAGTGCAGACCTGGCAAAATGGCTTGGCTATCCAGACGGCTGTCTGCTTCTTTCTCCTACACCACCTTCCCATTCTTGAAATGGTGGCATAATGATTTCAGAAGGTAAAGCTAATTACGCTATTGCTTATCATATTTAATTTGATTTTATGACGAGTCTGAAACATTTTCACTCGAAGGCCCAACAATGTAGATGTAAACCATGCAGTAAATAACCCCTGGGTCTACAGAAGGGTAACTTCCTAAATTAAATGGGAGCGTAGCAAATAGATGGCAAGACCTGCATGGAAACATTCTGCTCCTTCTACTTCACAAGGCCTTCACAGAGCTACGCACGGTGACATGGAACTCCTATGGCACTGGGAGTTTTCCAGAATATCAGCTCATTTGTGTGTTGGGTGCAGAAGAGTAGAGGCTCCACAAACCACCACATCCGTCCTCTGCCATTTTTCCCCCACCTCCGCTGAGTCAGTCAGCATCAAGCTGGGCTTCAGGCAGCACAAACTGTCTGCACTACACTGGCTATCAGACAGCCCATGCCAACCGATGAGGAATGGAACAGTTTCATCACTAACAAATAATTCGCTAGACTGTTTTGCTTCTCCTGAAGCTAATTGGTAATTCTACAGCATATTATTAGATTTTGTAAGAAAGATTCTATTAAACAGAAAAGATAAAATTCCAGGCTGGAAGAAGCTAGTCTGTAAGTTCAGGAGAGGAAAACATCTGACACAAACACACTCAGCCGACATTCTTCTCCTGGTAACGTTTTGAAATAATTTCTGAAATCAATCCCCAAATATATATAAAAAGAAGTTCATAATATTTCAATTGGTATTGTATTTAACCACTATTCCTCATTTTTTCTCTTCCAACAGCACAGTGACCTATGATCACAATCTTCCAGACTGCTTTCTTTCTTTTTCATATTAGTGCAAACATGGGTTCCTTCAAAATAGGTCACTTAATGTACAAATGAGTAGTCTTCTAAAACTCCACAGAGAATATATGCCAGAAGTTGAAATTCGTTCACTGAAGTAGTGAAAGTGATGTGAAATTTGTTCATTAAAGTAGTTTATGTCCCTAGCAGACCAAACCTTAGTTTGAGAAATCGAAACAGCTGCTATACCAGGAATGAATTTTTTTAGATGCACATGGTAAAATACCAGCACTGCTGTAACCAATTGATCATACCACATTACAGCAAGAAGATGATGCAGCTAAGAAAAACATCAACTTCATTTCAATCTGAAACAAGTTATAACAGCAGCAACACTGGCTCAGGGAATTTTTAAGGAATTAATAACCAGCTTGGGTTAGTAGCCTGAGGCAAAGTCAAGGATTAAGCACTATGAGGATAAACAGATACAGCAGCTTCAAATTATATAGTTGACTTCAGTTTAATCATTTTGTTTCACTTTCAAAAAACTTATGATCTCTAGAAAGTATAATTCGTATCTGCAAAGGAATACACACACACACCCCCAGGCAAGAGCTGTAGAGATAAATGGGAACATTGTAAAAAGGTAAACATTTTCCTTTTACCAACAAAACAGGCAGGCTTTCATGAGCTACAGTTAAAAAGTACAGAAAGTAGGCAAATACCACAAAAATAACCAAAATCCAGCATTAATAACTGAAGAGAACAAATCTGACAGATGATCCTAAAGTTCATAGTTCTCCAGCAAGAAGAATCACAGACCACCATTTTACAAAAATCTTCACAGTCCAGAATCATTTACAAAAATGAATTAGTATATGGAATTGTATATGCTTTATTTTTTGCATGACTAAATCAAAACTAATCTTTGCTGCTCCTGTTGTTTAAAAGGATTACATACATCTTCTCTCTAAAATAAGTGATACTAATAAAACTTAGACTAATGTGAAAATGGGCAGTCAGAACTACATTGAGTTCTCTAATAAGTAGATCTTAAAGATCTTTAAGACCTTCTCATAAGYTGTAAGTTTACAAGACAAACTGCAATAAAGAAACCAAACAACAAAAGCAGCACTTCAGATTTTATTAAAAATATTTCATTCAGTCTTTTAATGTCAGGAAGGAATAAACACTGGTAATATATTTTAGCATATTAAATATTTCACTTGAGAAGATCAACAAGTTGTTATAATGATCTAAAGATCCTATTACTGGAAGATTTAACATGTAGTTAGGTTTGTAGACCAATGAGAGAAAGGAAAAGTCTTCCTGGATGATTTCTTAACTCTTTAGTCTAAATACAACAGATGGCATTTGCTTTCCTGTTATAGGCACTATTGCTTTTTCCTTTTAAAGCAGTGAAAGGTCACCCTCTTACAACAACACTGCAAAAATTAAAAGGCTTTCAGAGAGCTCCAATACTATCTAGAATTACTTTAGGAATCTTCTTCCAATATTATATACCATATAGAAACTTTATAATGAAGAGCTACTAAGATCCAGAGCTGAATCTTTCAGACAGAAAATTTCATTTATTATATATACAAAAATCTGTGGAGTCAGTTAAATATTAACATATAATGGAAATACTATCCATCTTTTTATCTCTGATTTATATTGATGTGATGATAGAAATGTATTTATTATTAACAAGATATTTTTAAAATTGTATTAAAAGGTTGGGTTTTTTAGACAGTATTTCAATACTTGAAATGTAATCTTATCTCACTGAAGTCAGAGGGAGCTCTACTATGAGGTGGATTAAGATCTCATTCACCTTTCAGGAATACAGCAATTATATCCTTAGAAGTTTGTTTAATTATAGTTGTTTCATGTAAAAACATTTCTGATGTGAACAGCACTTCCTGGCTCACCCAAAAAAGCCTGCCACTGCACAGAAAAGCATCACTTAGCTCTTTGAGCATAAGCTGTAGAACAAGGGAGATCTTGCAATATTTTCATGTAACTCTGGGGAAATAACTGCCCTGTAAACTGAGACAATATTCATGCATGAGTATCACACAGGGATGTTGGAAGGGTTAATATTCTGAAAGCACAATATTTCCTTCTTGGTGAAGGAAAATACGCATAAAGAAAAAAAAACCTCCTTGCAAGTCATTCAAAACAGAATGGAAATCTCAAAAAATAAAAGCGACACAAAACCTTAAGAGCTCTTACATTCCAGCATGGAAAATAATCAGAATATTTTAGTAGAAGTTACTTTCACAAGTGCTGGTGATGAACTATAAATGAATGCAATTCCAAACACCACGATATGGTTTCATTGTCTCTTATAAAAGGTATGCTTCTGAACATTGAACTATATTCTTCAATGCCTTTCTATCTATAAGTTCTACACTTAACACAGGGTTATCCATTTGGCGAACTGCAGAAGTACGTGATAAAACCCATTTTATCATGTATATGTGGCAGTCTCACTTGCTATTAAAATATCTTCCAAATACTATCATGCTCTTGAAGAGTTCTAAAATAAACAGCAAGTCTCAACGACAATTCAAAATCTCTTTCCTCCTGAACAATGGAGTGTTCCCGCAACTTAACACAAATCTCAAAGTACGAGTATTTAGATCTTGTCTAGATTTACAGGGAATTATCTCACAAATCAGTGTTAGATGCATCTTCTCTGTGAGGAACAACTGGTTATTTAATTGCTTACTCCTTAGATAAAACAGTTTCCATGCTATCAGTCCTCTTCGTCAAAGATAGTTGACAATATTATAGGGGAAAAAAAAAACTTGTAATAAATCCAGACTTTTACATTAACTTTTATTTCTGCTTTTACTGCTAACTCAAGCATACTTGCCAGTCTCCGCATTTCAAACAAAATTTTTTTGACAGCTAGTGCCAACAAGTTGACATCAAGTGCCAAAAAACTCCAACACCCAAACCTTTGAGTGGTGGATTCCAGTGGAAATTGAAAATATATCACTAAATATAAAATACGAAGTAGATATTATGAAGATTAAAATAAAATCGTTCACAATTACTCATTTTTGTATCTTGTCAACATTTGTATACTGTTTGTGCCTGGAAATTTCAGACGACCCTGAATGGGCTGTCAGCTATCTTTCCGCAGTGCTACCCATTTGACCTTCCTCAGATTTTTTTCCTCAGAACTTAGGAAATACAAGTTTCTAGTTAGGCTATGTAACCGTCACATCAAAAAACATTCAATCATTTAAATTGTAACATATCAGTAACCTCAAAATCTCTTTATAAAAACATATATCATTTGCTTTGTGACATTAAACAGACTGAACCGTTCCTGTAAGAGAAGCATCCATAATTAAGTAGAATATATGAATCTAGTATAATCAACAAGAAGCCGGGATTTCACTCATCTCGTTCATACTTAAACATCAAAGCTTGTATAAAATGATGGGCAGAAATAAATGGCTTAATTTAACAGTTACTCTAACTTATTTTGAATTCCTAAGTTGATCAAAATGAACGATTTTGTGACATCTACTTCTCTCCGTTCTTTGTAATAGGAACCTCAGAGAGCTAGCTCAGATCAAGGCATGTAAAAGTTAGATGTCTAAGAGTAGGTAAGATAGATCTTACCTTGAGCTAGGATGTTTCATCCAAAAATATGAGTTTGAGATTAGAGGTATCCTCTATAGYAAGTTAAAGCTATTTAAGAACTGTGGAAATGCAAGCTTCCATGAAAGTACACAATGCAAGCTGCTAGAAAAACAAGGCCTTACTATAAACACTTATACAGAGATCATCCACGTTCAATCAGAGTACAGAGGAATAGCATCTACAGCAAGAGCATTATCTGATCTAAAAATTGAGGACTATCATAAACAGATAGTACATGCAGCAAAATTATTTTGACCAGTGATAGATAAAGGATACAAACCTTCCTGATGTAAGGCAGATTGCTGGATCCTACCTCTCATGCTTAGAAGTGATATTCCACTAAAGGGAACCACAGTTAACAGACTTAACTGTTCAAATGAGAAATTCCTGCAGGGAAAAAAAAACAAAACAAAACAAAACAAAACAAAAAAAAACACTACAGAAGTCTTGCAGGTATGTTTCAGGATCTATCATAGGATTCCTAAGTACTGATGGTCATATCTCCAGGAACAGAACGGGCATTTTGTTTCTGGCTGGCATAGCCAGAGTCCAACCAAGCTTTTCTCCGTGCTAAATATTGCAAAAAAGTAGGTGCTGGCCATGACATTTCTAACCATTTACCTCATTGCTATGTCAAGAATCCTCACGCATGGCACAGAATGTAACTGTACCTGTAAGAAACACCTTAGTGTGTTTATCCAGCCACTGCAGAGCATCATTGGAACTGCCAACTTAGATTTACATGGACAAATCATGCCTGACCAACCTAACTGCCCCTCTGCGATGAGATGACTGGCTCTGTGGATGAAGGGAGAGCAGGGAATATCGTATACCTTGACTTTAGCAAGGCCTTTGACAGTCTCCCATATCATCCTGACAGTCAAGTTGGTGAGACGTGGTTTGAATGGATGAACAATAAGGTGGCTGAAAAATTGGCTGCAGTGTCAGGCTCTGAGAGTTGGTCTCTGCTGTACAAAGTTTAACTGTTATAGCATCCTGCAGGCATCGATACCAAGGCCAACACTGTCTAATGTCGTTACTGGTGACCTGGACAATGGGATGGAGTACGCTCTTATCAGGTTGGCGGATGACAACAAATTCAAGGAGCATTCAATATGCTGGAGGGTAGAGTTACCACTCAGAGGGACTCTGACAAGCTGGAGAAATGGGCTGACAGGAACCTCATGAAGTTCAACAAAGGCAAATGCAGAGTGCTCCATCTCAGATGGAGTAACTCTGTGTACCAGTAACAGCTGGGGGTTGAATGGCTAAAAAGTAGCTTTGCAGAAAAAGACCTGCAGGTCCTGGAGGGCAACAAGTTAGTATCAATCAACAGCGTGCTTCTGCAGTAAACAGGGCTGAACACATACTGGATTGTTCTACCAAGATTCTAGGGAAGGTCCAGGGAAATGATTATTCCCCCGTATCTGGCACTGATGAGACCACATCTGGAGTTCTGGGTCCAGTTACGGGCTCACAGGTACAAGGCAGATATTGACACATTAAAGCAAGCCCAGCAAATTGCCGCCAAGATAGCTCTGGGGCTAGAGCGCAAGTGTACATGAGAGGCTAAGAGAATTGTGTTTGCTCAGCATTAAGAAGCCAGTTATTCATTTTATAAGAATTTACACAATTACCATATATTTGGCCAAACTACCATTTTGATTGGGTTTTTCTGAAGGTGCAAACATCTTTTATTATTTGCCTTATATGCCTGAATTTAACACCTCTCTTTTCCTTGCCATCACACAGGAAGAAAAAAAGTCACCAATATACAAATCATTTAGAAGAATATAGAAAATTCATTTTTTTATCATCTCTGCCACTTACCAACACACAGTACCTCAGATGACACCTTTGCAAATTTGACACATACACAAAGCAGTGCATAAGCATTAGAACTGGAATAGAGATAAAAAGTTCCTTTTTCATGGCAAAGATTCTACAGGGACCAGAGTTTTTCATTATTTTTGAAATAGATTGTCATGCTTACAGTGGAATACAGAAGAAATTCTTTTTAAATTACATTTTCAAGTTTCAAGTAAACACAGGTTTTATGTATGGATATTAATTTCATCTTCTATAAAACAGAACTGGAATAGGTATTTTAGATTCACAGAAAATGATGCTAAACTTGTAAATTAAATGTAGGCCATTTACATGTTGTCTGATCTGCTGTCTGCAGTAGTGACATAAAAAAAGCAYAGCCTTTCACCTTTAAACTATTATGAATAAACTGACAAACTTGAAGGCATCAGTTCTAAGGTGATAACCCAGTTCCCTTCTTGATAATATTCTAATTTCTTCCTGGATAGCGAGTAAAATATTACAAAAGAATAACACCATTATATGCCCACGTAATTACTGGCAGACTGCTCATTTAGCAAAATTTTGCAGTTAGGAATAAAAACTTGCCTACCTACACGTTCTTGAGCCAGGGAAATAAACACCAATGCAATAGATGCTAGGGAAGGAATTCAAATCTCCTGGCTTTAGTGTTCTGTCACTGATCCAAATTTACTTTGTTTTTAAATTTAATATTAAAGTAGTGCTAACTATACAAATAGGGCATGTTATATTCAGTTCAATAAACAGGATGATATATGTAATTTAAGTTCTTTAAAAAAGTGTGAGATTAGTCTACTATGGTATGTTGAGAGTACTCGTAAAAATAGAGAATTAAAAATCTCTAATCTCAATCAATAGTCTGATTTCAGGTTTTCAGCTTCAGGTTTTCAGGTTTTAAGCATTCCTACTCATAATTCACATCTGGATATACCAAAAATAAAAGCATTATCTATGAACTGCAAAAAAAAAATCTGTGATTTGTATCAAAAAGGTAACTCAGGCTACATCTTCAGAAAATTTTAAAAGACATCCCTCCTCTGTTTTGTTGTAGAAAAATTTCAGCAGATTTCCAAATTCAGGGTATGTGATAATCAAAGTTCATGTCAAAAACTGGACAGATACGAACATATTAATTCTGGCAATTTCATCTTCATATTCAACCAACCATCTCCCAACTGAGGTTTCTTTTATATATATAAATCTTCTATTAGCCATTCTGGACAAAGGGAACTTCATCATTCATCGTTAGATGTCTTTTCCTGATTTTAAAATAAATTATTTTCCCAGAAGGATTTGTATTATATAAAAAAAAATATATAGAACTTATATCTTATATCTTTTCATGTTGAGTGGATGCCAGCAAAGCAATGAAACGCTAGTCTCTCAAAAGGGAGAAGTGAACACATAGGTCAAAACTTGAAAGAGCACAGTAGATAAAGCAATAAAACTGAAAAGAGAATCAGAGTTGAAGGTCATTGAGGAAAAGCAAAGGTTCAAAAGCAGACATCAAGACTGAGAGCTGTCCAGAATGGATTGATCTATTCAATCAAATAAACAGCTCATCACTGGCAGAAATAAGCTTCTTCCGAACATTTCTTCAGCGATTCTTGAGTATGATCTAATACAACTCTGATATAGCTGCTAGAAAAATCTCCACTTTGTACTGTTTCTTCTTAAAATTCTACACTACAGAACAATGATCGGAGGTGACTAGTCATCCAGTACAATTTGAAAATCCATGAAAAACAGGCAAATCATAACATGGTAATCAAAATCAAAAGGAATATTTGTTTCTGATTAAGGAGGAAAAAAAAAGCAATCAAATGTCTGTGTGGAACTTTACTGCTAGCTCTGTTACAAGTTAATGCTACAGTTACAAAGATAAAGTTAAAAACACAGGAGCAATAGATGAGGTTTGCACAAAGCACAAAGACTTGGGTCAGGTATCTCCAGCAGGGCTTCAAGGATTTCAGAGAAAGCCCCTGCAAGCACAGCTTTACAAGAGAAGGGAAAAATTCTTCCATTTTAAAGGCTTTTTAAAAAGCAGTGTTGACTATTTAAGACTGTAATAGGAGATATGTTTAGATTAGTCAATTAAAAATCATTTTCCTTTTATTAAAACCAAATAAATCTGGGCTATTCATTTTTGGTTCTTCAGTATGTGCAAATAATTTCACTTCAAGCCAGAAAGCTGTAAGCACCAAGAAACTAATGCTTAGAGTTTGCCTTCACATGTACAGACTCATGGCATCTCTTGCATCATGCTAAATATCCTTATTCACTGAAAGAAGGGAATCTAAAGTCAGAAATATTTTTTGTTTTTGTTTTTCTATTTCCATACAATATACTTAATCAATGTTTACTTTAGCATAGAGAAAAATTTATCTGTCCCTTTTTTGTTTAGAGAGTTGATTCTTACATTTCAATTATCAACAGATCTCTTCTTGTTAAAGAACTAAGAAAGGATTTTAATACACTGAAGCAGTAATGCATGCCATAAAACAGAAAATCGAGCACTATGCATTAGCTCATTTCAAAGTAAACATAGAAATTAAATAATTTCTCTATAGTGCCTTAGAAACTGCAAAACAAGGATAAAAGGGTAACTATCATACTGAAATAAAYGCATTTATAGGATCCAGTTAAGATACTGCATTGCTTTAAGTTCTGTTCAATACTTTATCCATGTCTAACATCCTCCAAGCCTCTCATCTGTAAAGAAAAGTTAGTATTAGCTTACTTTTGGTTTTCTACAGAAGAACTTCAGTTCTGAATCTGAGGTAAAGAGTAACCATTAAAGTTATGAACTGAAGCTCCCTTTGCAATAGCGCTTCTGTGAGCAACTTTCTATTTGCATAATAGCTTCAGACCATCCCTTGGGGAGAGCTGTGCAGGGAGAAAAAAGGGAAAGAATAGAAYGTTGGGAGCAAAAGGAGGAGGAACAGGATGGTAAAACAGACCTTACAGCAGTAGCTGCATTTAGTGGTGCTTCACATCTGAGGGTCAGGGTGCCACAGAGGGCCTGCTCACTAGGGAGGCCAGCTCCCATGTGCATTGCATTAGCCCATCTCAGTACGGCAGGTGTTTGTTAGCTTTGTGTAATGAGTTCCAGCTGTCATATTTGCTTCCAGAAAAAAAAACAAGTTTGAATCCTCCACAGAACAACTAGGTTGTGAAGTTTTTCTCACCATTTACTATTTACTACCTACTAAGTCACATTTAGCACAACCAGTTCACTAGTTCACCACTGCTCTATTCTTTCACATCCTGCACATTTTTTTTTCCTGGATGCCCAAAACACATTCACTTTCAAAGAAAACAATTTCTTTTTTCCCATCTTAGTTTTTTCTATGCACTGGATTTTTTGAACTTCTTCAACGAAGAACTGCCTTAAAGTAAACATGTTTGTTTATCATCCCTCATTTCAAGCAGGTTCAATGAGAAGAAGCATATACCGATGACTGCCATAAAATGTAAACAGATAATTGACTCAACTGAATGTGTGGTCTTGCACTAGTCTGCTCATGATTCTTTAACCAGTTTTTGATACATTGTGTCACACAGCACTTAACAATACTTTATTTTCCAGGATGCTTATTTAGTGTGACAAATTTAAAAGGCTTGGATACATTTAGACCATCCTATGCCCTTTGTGCAATGCTTCTGTAAGTATCAAAAAGCATTTTTTTCATGAATATTTAATTATTTTAAGCATATCCTACTCAGTGCTTGCAGCCCTATCACTCCACTGCTCCTTGCTTCTTCCTTCTTTAAAGCTGTTATATTTAGTAGGAGACTTAAGACAGCCCCTTACCAGAATAAAGCATTATAGCTGTGTTCTTCACTTTTTGTGAAACTTGGAATTCCAGTGCCCTTCATTCCCCTTGCTTGATCCAGCAGCATCAGCCAATGATGTGGTTGCAAAGGGAACTGCCACTGCTAGATGAAGTCATGAACTAATTTCTTACAAAGTCTGTGGTATTTGTTACCCAAACACATCATTTACTCTACAGATTAATTTTTCTACCCAAGAAAACATTCTACAGGTTGCCTATGCTTCCTTTTCACTAAAAGCTGGTCAGATTAAATTCTAACYTTGTCTCCATATTGATTCTTTCCACAGCACTGGGTAAAGCATCTTTACTTCTTCAGTTGGGAAATAAGGATAAAATATACCATGAATGCACACCCTGTGTCTGTGCACACATGCACACTGTGTCAGTGCCAAGCATTAAGAAACGATTAGCCACCGCATCTTTGCATACGGTCAACTGAGCTGGTCTCCATCTTTACTCTTGGTGTGACTTGTTTGTGTTTTGCTTCAAAAATCTGTTTTTGTTCTCCCTGCTTTTTTTCCCTTGCACTTATTCTGCTTCTAAAATGGAATGTAATGGCTGTTGAGTAGTTTATCTATAATTAATTCACCTTTAGTTGCCATATATTTTAGTTCTCCTTATTCAAACTAGAATTATGTGCTTTTATTTTAGCATTAAATAAATGCTTTTCTGCTCATTTTCTCTTTCAGATTCATCTCTTACTAGCTCAAACTCATCCAATATAATATATATAATATAAACAAAGACCTAAATCAGAAGAACAAAGCAAAATTTGAAATCAAGTTTACCAGTGATGGATTTGGGTATTCTACTCCCTAACTCTGAATAGAGTGGTCTCTTTGCCCACTCAGATACAATGATTTATACATACTGGCAGATTGAGCAGTCTTACTGGTTATGTATCATTAGTAGAAATCAAAGTCATGTCAGGTATTGATGGTAATACCTTTCTAAGGTACATTACATGACAAGCTTTATGAGGAGCTTTCACATGAATTATTCAGCAAACAACAATGCTTAAGATATATGCATATATATATATATATATATACATTCTCAGATCATTAGACTGTATTCATCACTGATGATTTTGAAAAAACAGAAGATGTATTCAAACTCAAGCTGTACACAGAAGGAGGAAGTTCAGATTACTCAATTTATAGATTTACTTTTTTAAGTGTATTACATTGAAGTGCAACAAGATATCTCAACCACAAAAGCAAAGAAATCCTAAGTTAATTTAATATACAATTTCTACTATTCAATACAAACAACACTTTTACCTGTGCTACAAATCTCTTAAAATCAAAAATCAAAACAAAATTAAACTTCTAAACTTTCAYTTAAAAGCATTCAGTCATTCTGAATTACATTATTGTGGATTAAAACTAATCTATTATAGGAACACGGTAATCCAGTGTTGGTACTTATTTTAAAATTGAGAAGTGATGAAAGCAATTTTCAGAGACCATATTAAACTTTCACTAAAAACATGTAGGTTAATGGAAGGTAATATAAACAGCTAAGAAACAAGAAGTCTAAATTCTAATGAGGAAGAATCAGAATAATTTGGTCTACTCAGTTAAAAGGATATACATATACAACTAAATTGAACTTTGTTTATGCATTTTGATTTTCAAGCTTTCTCTAAGGTGATTACCTTATTCCAGTTCTGTTAGGGGAAAAATGCCTCACTTGTACCTCCTCCGCTTCTAAATCACCCCTCCCCCCCTTTTTTTTTAATATAAGGTATGTCACACTACTTGTTTATATTTTAAAACATTTGCAAGGAAACCTGGCTGCCACAAACCCTTCCCAAATGTTGAGTTTCTCTAAATCTGCCATTATTAGTTTTATAGTCTCTAATTTGTTTTTGCCATTCTTAGACCTCAGCAAGATTTGAGGAAGCACCYTTGTGCTTCTCCTCTGGTATACCTTTGAGAAACAGGATCATAATCACAGCTGAAAACCATATATATAGCTGCAAACAGGATTCCTGGGCACTTTAAACAAGTTCTTGACCTAAAAGGAATATCAGATGCTTTTTAAAAAAAGTGAAGATGTTAACTATGATTGAAATTGAAATGAAATACTACCTAAGTAATAGCGCACAGTAGATGACAGGATCTAATAAAGAAGAAAAAGGCAGCCTGAACAAGCAGCCCCCATTAGGCTTGTGTTTATGATATTATAGAAGCTGTAGTACTTCCTAGCCTTAAGCATTTGTTTGATTTTTGTACACAAATTACATCCACACTGTCAGATACCATTTATAAGGGTAGACAATCAGATCAGATATGACACTTAAGTTTATTTTAAACTTCATATTAAAAAAAACAGCATGTCAGTGTGCTTGGGTACTAAAGTTTCCCCCATCACTTAAGTCATATTTGCCTTAAATTGGTAAACAGTTTCAGAAGTTACTTGTACACAACCACACACGCACCTGCACCTCACCTGCAATTGCACAAGTCCCATTTTTTAGGACACTGGTATGAGAATACACTTCAGAATCTAATGTCCACTTTCAATTCAGTGCAATTACAATGTGCTTCACATCAAAAAGAAGAGTCTTCATTTCAAATTTCCCAAATACATTTTTGAGAGACATGAATCATGAAATTTTTTATCCAAACAGGTTAATTTTTATACAGTGATAAGCCTAGCAGTGGGTTTTATTTAAGAAAC
Source organism: Rhea americana (assembly GCF_003343005.1). Lineage (NCBI taxonomy): Eukaryota > Metazoa > Chordata > Aves > Rheiformes > Rheidae > Rhea > Rhea americana. The sequence goes on from NW_028186339.1 coordinate 1,287,243, forward strand.
AGATAATTGGCTTTGTGGTAGCCACCAAGAGAAAGCTTAGTTTAACAAGCAAAAAGAAAAATAACTGTACACAATAATGTGGAGTTATCAGAAGTTACTTAATTACAGCACATTAAAATTGCTCTTCAGAAGTAGACTAAAATTCACTGTAAGTTTTGCTTGAGCAGCTCCATTTCACAAAATAAGGTTAACCTATAACCAAATAGCCTGAAAAAATAATTAAAATACTCGGTATTTTTTGAAGATTTCTCTTTGTGAAACTTTGTCTTCAGCCTCATCTTACCCAACTTTTTAATTGAAAAAAAATGGATACCTAATCTAATAATATTCTAGACACAGGCAACTTTACATATTTGAAAATTTAAAACCAGAAGAATTATATCTCACATACATCATAGCTATTCTATTAACATCAAGAAAGGATTATGGAAATTGCCATCTCTATCAACTATTTCCGTGAAAGAAACCAGACCTTTGAAGCAGCTAGCACTGGCTGTCCGGAAGACCATAGGAAGAAGAATTACTTTAAGATAGGAGAAGACATGGGCCAGTAACGGTGATTGGCGTTTCTACTGCAAATGAAAGCTCGGACACAGAACTACTGATGAGGTAACGTTAAGAGAGCATGAGAAAAACAGAGGCGTTGTGGAGCTATACTAAAAGCAGCAGCAAAAGAAAGGATGATTTTGTTCAAAGCAGGAGAGCGCAGATAAGGAAAACCATGGGCCTTGTACTCTGCTATCAGTCCCTTCAAGGTATCTCTTAAGCAGCATAAAGGGAGTCACTTTATGTGGAGATTTTGCAGAGGTGTTGGGCTCCCCTGCTCCTGTCAGGCTGAACACGCCCCTTGTTCAGCATGTCTCTGCAAAAGTCAGTGACTACCTTTTGATTTCTATTTGGATATAAACCATCCCCTCCACCTAACTCTCCCAATTCTCATTAACTTTTATTCCCTGCCTTCCCAAACATACACAGATCATATCATGTCCTACATGACATATGTGGAAATCTGTAGGCATCAATGCCTCTCCATATTGACAGGTATCGATGTCCTTAGGCATCAATAGCAAAAACAGTGTCAAGACCAATAGCTGCAGATGCAGAATGACATATGTGCCCTGCTCTTGGAAAAACAGGCCCCCAGGTAAGAATGTGGAAGTATGCAGATGAAGCAGGCCTGTGTACAGGATCCCACACTAGAGCACAGAGCATCACAGTGCCAAACTTCTAATCTCCCACACACAAATATTACAGAACACACACTCCTAAATTTGAGGAGAAATTATCTACATACAGCTAAAGGTTAATTAAGATTGTACAAATCCTCCACTGTCATTTTTCATGTAGCATTTGCACTGGACTCCATGAAGGATACATGTGTTCAATAAAGACAAGAAATACATCACAGTATGTGATTACAATAAAGTACATGTGAATTAAAATCTATCAAACAAATTCACTATCAACTTAGCAAAAGTTTGTTTAGCTTGTTTCCAGTGGTTATCATGTAAGGATATGGTACCAAAATTCACAGCCAGAAATCACTGTAATATATTTTTTCCTCTTACTGTATTTTCTGCAATTTGGGGGGGGGAATATTTTGTTTTATTTTGTTTTGTTTCCTTTCTACAATTGTTCTATCAGGTTCTGGTAGTCTGCTTCCAATGAAGTCAACTCTTGATCAAGAATATTCAAACTCCTTTAATTCTTCATCCCTGGGACACGGAAATAAAGTCTTTCCTTTCTCTTCCAGTGTTATGGAAGAATAACATACTTTCAGACATAGCTACGAATGATACTAACATCAATGTGACATGTGTGAAATGCACACAGTAAGGCTCTAGAAATCAAGTGATTTCAGAGTCTTGATGACCTACCACACAACTTGTATTCCAAAGCCTAAATCCATATAAATATAAAATGAGGTCACACTTGCATTTTCCCACATCACAGACACATTTCAGTAGCTGGCTAATGTTTATAAAGGCTTTTTAAATTATTTATGTGATTTGGTCAATCACATAAAACTGATTCAAAATAATGATCGTAARGAGTAGTGTCACTCCTGATCGTCAATAGATCACAGCCTAGTTAAATGCCAGTCACCATATTTGACAACTCCCAGGGGAAACAAATGAGCTCAGTACTCGCCACATTAAGAAATAACTTTGTTTAGCTGTTCTATAGATAAGGCACTGAAAGATGTACAGTGTTGCAGGGAAACATGAGTTTGCAGCTGCTGCTTCTCTTTCTTCATCTTGCTGCAGAGCATTTTTGCATTAAAAAGACAACACTGAAAACAGCTCTCACTGTCCCAGGATGGCAGGAGTACAAGGACCAGCACTATTCCACAGGAAGTAGCAAGGTCTCATTCATTTAATATATAGTGCTCTAGCAACAACTTATTGTCAATGCAAATTCCTTTTCTGCTTTCACAGCTTTCACCCTGGTCTACTGCATGTGGATATCCACTTCCAGTTTGGTTTTATGCCTCAGGCTATGTTACAGTGGTGCAGAATTTAGTACATCTAGGTGTGTAACATACATGAAAGTCTGTAGTTTTCCCAAACGTAAGGCAAAATGAGTTACTCTTAAGAGACTTTAAAAAAAAGAGTCTTTAAAAAAAAACAGTTAACTTCTTAAGCTAAGTTCATGTGGGAAAGCTTCCTAAACCCTGGTAAAATTAGAAGAATTTATACCACAGAGGACTTGAAGGAGTTGAAACTTACTGAAAAAACGGGTGATAAAACAGAGTGTTTTCACAGAGAAGGATGAAAGAGTATCAGTGAAACCATTTGGCCCTGGGGGAGAAGGGCAACAAGAACAGAACGAAAGGAGCATAACACTTACTTGTCAAGTACTGTATTAACGTTTGACAGAAGAAAAGGAAACTTTACATTGGGCCAAGTCAATCAGAACAGGCTGTAATATATCATACTGGACTGAAAAGTTAAAATCAGAAAATAAGGGATCCCTCCTTTTCCCTTAGAGCAACAACAAAATTGTTTAAAGCTCACTCTTCATTAATATTATATAAAGACAACTTTGCATTCATGAAACTTCAGCCTAAAAGGAATGAAATCTTTTATATACCAAACATTAGGATAAAATAGGCTTAGGAAAACTAACAAAAAACCTAGGACTCCACCCTTTAGAGGCAGAAGTAACATGTTAATGATTGAAATATAGAAAATATTTGTTTGTTTTCCCACTAATATGACAGAAGAGAATAAGCCCTGACAGATCAGTATCTTTTTTGCTCATCATCTGGTTTCCAAATTCTTCCATTACAATTATTTCCAGTGTGTCGAAAAGAAAATACCATGTGATTCTGCTGGTCACATGAAAAGGAGGTGAAGAAGTTGCAGGTAGGGAAGGCCCTCCCGGGATCCACGCTACTCTGCCAGCTGCCAGAAGCAGCACACCAAGTTGGAGAGAGGCTCTGACCTCCGCTCTTCGACCAAATTAGTTTCAAATCCACTCTCCCTATTTTCCTGCAGTCGACTATCACAATGATGAATCGATAATGGATTTTGATGAAGGGAAGAATACGTGTAATGAAAAATGTTCATTTTGCTTACATACTTCAGGATGAACTGCTTTTCACTCATTTCATTCATTTTGGTGACTCAAACATGCCATTAGTCGGCTTTCCGTTTGAAGTACCAATTCACGGAAGGCTTAGTTTCACACAGATGGTGTTTCAGAATCAGGGCGTTACTAAAGATATTCAGACAGTGAGTATGACAGTACTGCTCTAGGGTTTTTTTTCCCTTCAGTCTAACATAATGATGCTGTAAGATAAGATAATCCACGGCTCCTCATTTTAGTGGAACATTCCTCATTCTCTGTAAAAAGCATAATAGTGCAGGTGTGTGAAGCAAAAACTATTATAAAGGGAAGAGCTTCTTGCTTTTAAATTAAAATGATCCTATAGCTGCTTAGTCTTGTTGAACTGACACAAATGTGCGACATTAGACAAAACTACTCAGGCCTATTCCATGTGGAACCTGCGTAATTCATTAAGTGAACCGTCCTTCCTGTTTCAATTTAAAAAGTCTCACGATGTAGAGAAAGAACCTAGATATGTTTTCAATACATGTTTGTCTATTATACATATGAAGAAGGACTTTTATGAATAACTAACAAAAAGCAAGTATACACCACTACTTACTGGTCATGTGTCATCTTACTGCTGCAAGGCAAAGAGCGAGTATTTCATCAACACTGTTAATATATTCTCCCAGCTTACTATTTCATATCTTTTCTGTGGCTTTTACTTTTCTGTGGCTTTTAACCACTGGACTGAATCGTGGACAAAAGAATCAGATAACCAGAAAGGAAGGCACGGAGTCGCAGCAGCTATTTTTCCCCTCGCCGCGATGCTCCTCGGACAGCGTGAGCCGAAGCAGCCCGCCGCTCGATGCAGCGCGTTCCCGCGTGGCGGAAAAGACCTTTCCATGCGATACCTCCAAAGAGCCTCCCATCAGCAAGACTTAAGGCGGCCTTTGCCGTATCAAATATGCTCAGCTGCTTACCGCATGGCCACGCGGTGTAAGAACCGTTTAAGGATGTGTCAGACATCATTAATCTGTTTGCCCTCTGACCCGCGGAGCTGAACGGTAACTATGGCGACCRAAGCTTGACCTTACAACGCTGAGAAACTTTAAAGCTCAGCAGTGGTTTGGGTCGCATTGTTAGGCTGAACAAAAGAATAAAGAAGAAATGTGACAGTTTCCTGGGAATTAAAGTCATCAGGTCAATTGCCCTAAAGCTTTATTGTTATACGATAAGCAAGACTAGCTGAAATAATTTTTCAGCTATTAGAATAAAAAATGCTGGAGCTTTTGTTGTCTATAGTAGAAAATTGGTCTCAGGAAAAGCAATATATAATCTGTGATTGAGCAAAATTACTCAACAACCTTTCCTGCAGCATTTACAGCACAGACACAGGAAAAAATGGGCAGCTGGTATCAATTTCATATTCTCGCATCAAGTTTATTGTCAATTCAAGCTTTTGAGAGGAGGAGTGGAAAGGGATAATTCTGAAAGTGTTTATAAATGTGTTTCTGGGATTGCATTTCATAAAATTGTCAGTTGTTTCCTTCATCCCTTTTCAAATGATTCATGAAAATGAGTGGGAATAAGCAGGCAGAATATACTGATTCTGAACATCCCTGTAAAAGCAGCATATGCCTTTCAATTAGAATAAAGTATAGGAACTTGCCCTAACAAAATGCTATGACAAATAGCAATCCAAATATTTACAGTCTTATTAATTAGGCTTATTAATATTGTTTATACAATTATGTACTATGAAACTAGCAATGCTCACTTTAAGGATGTGTCAGTAAGACTCACAGGAGCCTCCATTTTCAACTAGTTTACAATTTAGTGAATGAAAATTAGTTCTAGATTAAAGTTAGCCAATTTACAGTTATATTTTTGTAAGTCTGAAAGCTTTTCAAGTTTTAGATATACCAACCCATACCAGGTAGAACCATAAAATTAATCTAAAATACCAACTAAAAAGCCAATAGATACAGAAGTACTTCAAATCATGTGCTGATTTACTGTGTCAATTTTTTAAAATTTCTCTCATTATTTGAGAAACACATACTGCACAGGTACATGAAAATAAGTTCACATAATCAGTAGCCTTATATCTTGCACAATGATGTCTGTTGCTTTCCATGCTAGGCCAAGGAATGACTCTCCTGTGCTGTAGAAGAGGACTCTGCTTGATAAACTTTTACTTTACACTCATGTAGGTAATCACTGCTGCTGAGCTAAAATGAAGTCATGTATGTGCTATATGTACACAAGCACATATATATTATGTATATTATGTACCTGTGCAGTATGTGTATGTGCAGTATGCTGATTATGTGAACTTATTTTCAAGGAAAAATATTATTTAAAAAATACTTATGTAAAAGGCAAATTAAATCTATGCCAATATTGTATTTTCACATCCTTCAAAATGCATCTACTTTATTTAAGGTTCCATTATCTAATAAATAACATGCCCCATGAAGCAGACACTGAGATGGCAATGCTCTTTCATTAATAAAAATGCAGGAGTACAAGTTCAGGCTTCTAAGGTAGGATTGTGATTATTAAAGAATACAGAAAGAAAATTCCAAGCTTCCCATAAGACAGCTTTTTTCATTTTTCTTTTGTTATACATTAGCTATGTCTGAGAAAAAGCATTCTATAAAACTTGTTTAAAAAGTCTTTAGACTGCCAATCTGAAATGAAAACATGACAAAAATTACACAGAGGTGTGGATGCAGTCACCAAAGAATTAAAATGATCTGTAGAGCACCAGCTGAAGCTGTAACTGTTATAGCTGTATCCATGCTGTGTAAAACACGTTAATGGGTCTAAAAAAGCTCTAGAAAACCTCTACAGGAAGAAATTAAGACTGAGCAAATTTGCTTCACTGGTGCCAAGCTAAGGAATATAATCAGTACACATATCCAACAGAAAGTTAAGTGATATATCTGCAGCCATTAAAAATCTGAATGTATGAGAACTTTCATAAAGTATCACACTGATTTTGCAGAGAATGTCAAAACCAAATAAAGCCAGACTAATTCACAAACTAGAGAGAACTGATTTTAATAGTGAGGGTAGTTAGGAGAGTAATCATACAACAGTTTATTTAAGATAGGTATTAGGCTCTTCATGTCACCTTTGAAGATCAGATGTCTTTCCAAGGGTGTTTGTGCTAGCCTGGATACAAAAAATTAATTGAGAGGTTATACACCCTCCATTATTCAGCAGATCCTGCTGTATGTTGTGATAGTATCTTAGATTCCTTTTGTCCTCTCTGAATCTGACAGAAAACAGCATGGTTGTAAAGACTCCTCATTTAAGAGCTGAAAAGCATTGGCTCTTAATAAAGCATTCTTTTGAAATTATTGTACAGTAATTTTAATTTTAAAATAACAAAAAACTAGCAAACTTGCTAAACCTTTGTTAAAAAAAAAATCCACACAACTCGRCAAATCTGCACGGAGTGGGAGGGCAACATTCCTATGTCCCATCGATAAACAAATACCTACTCTGTAAGTCAAAAGACTGATTCTTTGAAAATCTAAAACCTCAACAGTTACTAGTTTCTATACAAGTGAATCATGTCTGAAGTCATACTTTTAAGTAGTACTGAGTTTGCACAGAAATGGATAAAAGCCAGGAAATTCTAAGTTTAAGCTGACTCGCCATCCTTAGCGCACGCTATTGTCCTTTATCCCTAAAATTTAATTAAAACCGAGTTCTGAAGAGTTGTAATAAGTAGTACAGAAAACTGACGATCAAAATTGCTTTCCTCCAACAGCCTATTGTGCTAAACTTCCTCTCTGCAAAATACAAAAGACTTTACATACATTTTTCTTTCTCTGTGAGGAAAGGACTAAAAAAATCCAGTCTGAACTTTTATTTAGCTACCAACCGTGCTGTGGAATGAAACTAAGCATTTTCTTTTTAAGAAAACTGATTCAAATTCAGTACTTAATCATGYCACAGCAGAGTAAAAGCAGCAGCAAATTATGTTATAATTATGTTAGAATTTATTTTACAAGATTTTGTTTTCAGTCACTTCTAATCTCTTGATAGTTGCCATTTCAAGGGCTGATACTCCCCTAACAACATTTTTGCCTGAAACTAGCCTCTCTGATCAAACTTATTTGGGATGTAAGGAACATACATGCACACATGTGCAGAGTACAGACTCACAGGGAAGCAGTCACACTCATTTATAAAAATATTTCTAGAAGCTATAGAATATTTCCTTATTGTTTTAAATGKCACCGTTTTTCTTATTCTGTCAGAACATTTACCCCTGCACTTCTAACCAATTCCTTTTCTCTGCTACAATGTATCTATTACAAAGGCATTCTTTTAAATTTTAGAAAGGTATATTCTGTTAATTTTGTTGCAAATAATAGACCCAAAGCACAGGCCTGAAGTATCTAAATTAAAGCAGAAACTCCACTAAGTGGATGACTAAGCTGCTCAGAAAGAGGAAAAGGAGCTGACAAGCAATGAGAGAGGAATTCGCAACACAGCTTTTCAAGTCCTCCTTGTCTGGAGTATTCTTACTGTTCATGTGGAAAAGTCAAATGACTTGAAGATGTCAAATAACATCTGTCTCCTAAACAACATACAAACGCCTGCAAAATTTACAATACCCATTTCTGAAACAATCCTGAAAGGACTCAACCATATAATCCAGCCAATACATTTCTGCTATGACATGAAATTAATATATATATATATATATATATACACACACACACACACACACACATATCTACAGTATTACAGAGCTATTGCATAGATTCAGAAAGTTTTCAGGTAAAAAACATTAAACTTCTTTAGTTTCAAAGAGGAAAGGTATAACACTTCACTGGCCAGCAACAGGTCAGTGTCTGTTACAGAAATGGCTCATCATTTTTCTTGTAAATTAGTTACAGTTTTGCTGCAGAGCTGCCCTCACTCTCATTACCTTTTGCTTTTGCTGCAAACAGGAAACACAACCCAGCAACATGTTTACTAACTGAAGTAAAAATTCATAAACACATAGTATCTCTCCTTGCTCTCTGGGTCAGCAAATCTGAGTGTGCTCTGGCGGACCTTGGAGACACATCGGYATTAATATCATGTTTTTTTCCAGCAGGAATTCCAAAAGCAAGTGATGGTCAATTCCAGTAACTTCCAAGAAGACAAAAAGCCCTAAATACTTTTAGATACAAAGTGCTCAGCTTTTTTCGTATTTAGTTACATAGGATTCATGCATGGTACTGTCTTTGGAAATACCAAAGTAACAAGCCTGATGTTCAGGTGACTAACAGAACTAATGCTACACAATTTGTCAACAATTTTAAGAGGTTGTTTCTACTTCTAATCTTAAAGAGCATAAGCACCACATCACAAAAAAGCAAAGGGTTGCTGGTCAAGACAAAATGAACACTTGCCACACAATTTGATGAAACTGCCAGATTCCTTGCCAATCCAATAGTCCCTTCAAAAAGGCATTGTACCAATGTATTAAAATCCCTAAGATAACTGGGAAAACAACAACGCAATTCTGCTCTAACAGTCCTAGCATGTTACAATATCCATCACTTTCAAAAATAAAGTAAATGACATTACAGGTTACGGAAAGAATTGGGTATTGTTTAGTTTCAGAAGTTAAAAAGCAAAGAAGAGATTGTTCTTGTAGTAACATGACAAGCTAAAACCCTAAGAAAGTTGATAGCTGCATATGCCAAACATGCACATTTTCTAAGAACAAGTTTATATAACAGCTTTAAGGCAGAAGTGTTAAAGCAATTATTGAACGGTGATGGTAGGTGGAAGACCTTAGCTACAGCTTCAGCACTGCTTTACAGTTGTTTTGCAGGCAGCACAGAATGGTGGAGTAAATAAATAAACAAATGAAACTGAGCCAGCAGCAATTTTTGGTGTGCACTGTCACTGGCTGTCATTCAGAGCTGGATCATCTGCTTTTCCAGCTGACATATTCTATTGAAACTGTTCCCCACACATACTCACATACACAGAGCTTCCATTAAACCTGTGAACACAACATACAGTCCTTACTGAGGCTTAAAACTTTACTTTCTTATCTTTCTTTAAAGCATATTGGCRAGATTGTTAAAGCAGATCTCATAAGTCAGCTTCAGCTTTACAGTGCAACTAGTCTTATCTAATAGTCAAACTGCAGTGGAAGAGGATAGTCTTGTGGTGGCACAGACACCAGCACTTGTCTGGCTCCATCACAAGCTGGTTCAAAAAAGTAATACCAGGAAAAAATATTTCATTTTAGGGGGGTGGGGGGAGGGGAGAGGTTCATTTTCTGGCAGTTTAGTTCCTTGAACTGGCTCACTAAATGATCAGTCAAGCCCAAGCATTAATACAAAGCAGGAGACAGGACTGCCCTCTGTGCTAGCAGCCGACCATTGTAACAGCTCAGCTATACTGTCAAAGCCCATTTTTAGATGTGCTTGCCTGGGGTATCGGGGAACTCAACTCAGTAACATGGGTCCCCTTCTGTTATACGCTTCTAGGTCGCACTGTATGCAGAGAGTACAGAGCTGCCCCGGAATGGTTCTGGTTGAACAATCCATAGCAATCATGACTTGTTCACTAGAGAATTTACAATTGCAATCAAGAGTTCTCTCTACATCCTCTGGGAAAATGGTGAAGTGAAATAGGTTTTGTTAGAGCTGCGAACAATAAAGTAACATAAAATAAAAATAAATTCAAATGCTAATTAACAAACAACAAAGGAAGCTTTCATCCCTCACCTATGAATATGCTATAGATAAGTTCATATTTCCTTATGAAAGTAATTTCACAATGCAGTTTTAACAGTTCTTCCTAAACTTCTTTTGGATTTGGGGCAATGCACCCACTGGCTTTTGCATGGCAGATTTCTGTTTTTAATACACTAAAAGCACAAAAGCAAAGGTTTAGAGCATTAACAGCAGGTATATAATAACTATAAACAAGGTGTCAATTTAGGTACCTCTGGTGTTTTTAGCAATGTCTGATTTTAAAGAAACACTTTTAAGGTAAGGTTAAGAAAAGGAAGGAACAAAGGAAGGGAAGAGAAAAGGAGGGAAGAGAGGGGAGAGGGGAAAGAAAAAAAATGGGGATTAGGTCTGTTTCGTTCAAATTAAGATTTTTTTTTTTTTGTAATAACTGGAAATTAAATAGCAGAGCAACAAGTTCCATGTGTGAGAATCTGAAAGATTAGCTGTCTACAAACAGATAAAAATCAAGCTTTAATTAGAAGCACAAAAATAGCATTCTGAATTCATACTGTAAGTCCAACTTGCCCTTTGACACTATTAATAGCATTTGCTTTCACAGCCATATACAAAAAAAAAGAGTTTTGCACCCACAAGTTATATTTTAATACACGATAATTAGAAGTTGATTTATATTCTGGATGTGTATCCTTCCAGAGACAAAACTACAATGCCAAGAAATGTAAAGCCAAACCACCTTCAAGAGCAAATACCACTGATCTCTCTATCTGCCTCTCTATTACAAGCCTACGGCATCACCAATACTACAGACTGCACTATAGGCCTTTACTCTGCTTACTGGCAGACAGAGTGCATGCTTCTCCTCTCAAACTCCTCTCCAAAGGGAAGGAAGATTAACTTTGTGGCATTGAATGCTGCTGAAGAATCGTGGGTTTTAGGGCGGAGGAGCACGTGGAGAGACTGTCAAGTACCTTTGAAACCTTTTTCCTGCCACCATATTTGACATTAAGCTATTACAATATAGACTACTTCTAGGAGAGATAAAAATACGGTATATCAGGTATATGAAGAGGAAGGAATTGTTTTGCTTTTGTTAGTTTAAGTGTTTCAAGGTGAGAGGAAAAATGAAGATCTTGAAGAAAATACAAGATCTTGATGAAAGTCTTGGCAAATGGCAGCTGTGGTAATTCAAAACTTCCATCCTGCCTTTTGCGGTCTCCTACTTCTCCTCTGAACAGTTCAGATGTAATCGGACGGATTCTGTTTTCGTAACAGAGCCCCTGCTATCACCATCTCAGGCACAACACAGCTCTCTTACATGCTGCACATCATGCTCTGCCACAGAGAATCACAGAATCGGTAAGGTTGGAAGGGACCTCTGGAGATCATCTAGTCCCATCTCCCTGCTCAGCAGGGTCATCTAGGGCACCTTAGACAGGGTTGCATCCAGGCAGGCCTTGAAGATCTCCAGAGAAGGAGACTCTGCAACCTCTCTGGGCAACCTGCTCCAGTGCTCTCTCTCTCTCTCTCTCTCAGTGAAGAAATTCCCCCTTGCGTTCAGGCGGAACTGCCTGTGCTTCAATTTCTGCCCACTGCCTCTTGTCCTGTCACATCGGGCAACTGAAAAAGACAACATCCACCTGCCGCTCAGCCAACATGTCTTCATCCTCCTGAGTCACAAAGCTGGAGTTCTCCCATGATTTTCTACAGGTTGCTTTTATTCATGATTTCCAATGCTCCCCACCAAGAGGCTTTCAGATTGGAAATAGCAATTAGTACATGTCCACAGAAGGCCAAAGAACAAAAACTTTGAGGAAGGAGATTAGGATGGATTAAGGGCAAAAAAAATTGTAGAACACTGCTCCTGATACAAAGCTTTAAATGACTTTCAGAACCAAATTCCCATGAAACTTGGCCTCTCACCACTTCAAGAAATTTCATCTTCAGTAGCAGCAAAGGATACTAACTAAATAACACACACACATTACCTGTTCAAAATAGCTCCTGAGTCTCAGGCCTTCTTTTCACTTCCTTGCTTTACCAACAAGCTCTTGGCAAATGCTTACTAGCATTTACTCTCCATACATCGATGTTACTTGCCATTCTCTCTGGCCTTTACAACTGGGACATGGGTAAGAAATGAAAAGAGGCTGCTCTAGAACACTCAGAAAACCCTCAACATGAACATGCTTTCTGACACTCTAAGAAAACAGTATGACTCGATTCAGTATGCCAACACTTCGGGAAGGAGATACACTTTTATTTTCTAGGTAAGTTCCACACAAAATTTCACTGGTAAAAGGTGAAATCAGGATTAATAATGCACAGCTTGGAAATGTAAATGTGAACGAATACAATTTTTTTTCTTATACAAAGAAATGAATCTTATAAACTACCTTTTATTTTTGTTTAGATTAAGGAGTTCTTTGCATCACATTCAGCCAGCAGATGCTAAAGACAAGCTAACTACCACATTAACTCATACAGATGATGCTGTTGGAGATGATTCTCAGGCAAGCCACTCTGTATCTAGCATTCACAACTGAGAAAGTTTCTGCCGCATATCCTCTGAATCAGAGTCTCATCAAATCTAACTCCTCACGGCCAGGGAAATTCCAAACTTCTTAACTCATTTTAAATCATGGTATCGATTTATAACTTTCTGCTAATGAGTTGTGTAACGGCATTAAAGCCTGACATGCAAAGCCATTTCTGAAATGCTTTTTCTTACTGAATATAGAATAATCGCCCCTACTTACAACTAAACAAATCTATTCAAACAGTGCAAACGTAGTCCTTCCTGAGAATAAACACTTCTGAGTTACTCATACATGCAACACTAGTACTCAGTCTTTCAAATTTCAAAACTAGATGTTATACAAGCAAATTAGCAAATGCAAATAATGCAAATTATTGCTACAGGTTAACACTGACTAGACACAAAGCAAGCAAGCAATGGGAGTGGTACTTTGGCTGAAAGAGCACGCTGATGCTTCGGGGAGATTGACTTGCATGCAGCAGGGAGGTAGTTTATTAGAGAAATCAAACTTTCACCCAAAGCCTTCACCACCACTGTATCTAGGCAATTGTCCTAAGTTACAATGTATGCTAAACATTCAAATTAGTGTATCTCTGCACAGAACTTGGCCACCATAACTTTACAAGACTGGATCTTTATGGAAGTGCTTAGCTAATTTCCACCAATAGGAGAAGGAAAGAGGGTAGGAAACTCTTTAACATATAAAATGATAGAAGAGAGTTCATAAAAAGAGCTTCTATATAGCAGAATATCAATACATAAAGAGTTGAAATGTAGAAGTGCCTGCATGTGTTTGACGTGCTGAAGAACAACTATTGCACATTGCAATAGGAGGAGAGAAGGTTGGATAAGAGGCAAGGCAGACACTGAAAGACAAGCAGAAAGAGACTGACGATGATGAGGAGAGTGATGCTACAAAAACTCTGGGGCTATCAAGAAGTAAAAACAAAAAGAAAAGAGCAGGAGAAAAACAGTTTCAGGGACATGAAAATACTAAGCTTGAAAAAATGAGAGTGAATTTCAAACTTTCAGAAAATAACGATCAAGAACTGAAATTTATGAAAACTATGTACCAATAAAACTAGTCTTTTAACTATGTGGATTGTTTAAACTTCTACTCCAGAAAAAGGGAAATTTCACTATAAAAATCCATCATCAAGGAATATTAGCTCCTCTGTGAAGATATCTGAGTGACTCATTTTAAGTTATAGTATTTAATGTGAGAGCTGGTCTTAATTTTTTAAATCAAAATGAAATGATCCTCACTTCATCCACATCCTTCAATATCACTTGTAAGCTAGGTGCACTCACGGTAGCATTTCTGTACTTGGCATTTAACTTCCAACACCCAAAAAAGATTTTTCACCCAAAATGTCTCCTGAAAACTCAATTTYTCAGGTAATGAAGAAAACAAACTTGATCTTCAAACAGATATATACCTGCTAGACCTAATGAAACCAACAGAAAACATAAATACAGGCAGACATCTGGCTATATCTAAAGAGTCAACAACAGGATTAGTTAACAGTTTACATATATAGGCACCACCAAGGGAAATACGAACAGACACTCTAGCAGTAAGGAGAGGATCCATTCCAAGTCCCTTCTTAGTAAGCAACAAATCACCATGGACTTCCATATCTCTCTTAAAGGTTAGTTTTTGGCAGTTGTTACATAAACAGCAGTTAAAGTTCCAAGAAAAAGAGCCCAAGACCACCACTGCACCAGAATTTTTCACCTTTTCAGGAATTTTTTCTTTTATTTTTAAGTGTTTCCATACTACAAGAAGCCCTTATATAGAGATAGGTATACCACCATAAAAATGCATTTACCACTTTGTTCTGCTCAGTATTGGCTTTATTAATAAAAACTTGAATTTGTCAGTACAAGAAATATATACAAGAGAGAAGACTGGCAGATTGTCTTCAACAAGCTTCTTCCTGGAACATACTGGACATTACTAACAATCACAGTTAAAGTCTTCAAGGTTATTTAGGCAAAGYAGAATTTCTCCTTCCTTTAATGGACGTTTAGTAGAGATCTTTCAAAGCCTACATCAAGTGTATAGGAAGCTTGTTCTCATCCAACAGCATCACTTACTTTGTCAAGTTTAGATGCAAAAAAATGCTATAGGTACTTTTGAAAGATTTGGCTTCAATCTCTCCTAAAAACTTTGTCACGGTAGTTTTGCTTAGAAGCAGGGAAAAAAGTCTTCTATATACAAAAAGCAACCAGCATTAGGAATGAACTTCCTTAGTATAGTCTTTACCCAATCCGCTCACTCTGTCCATTTCTATATATTCTGTAAACAATCAAATAAACAGTATTCTCGTAGACTTGCAATTCAATGTAGCCCTTTAAGTTATATAATTTTGCTATCGATTGCACACAATCTCATAAGAAAAACAGTTTATTTCCCTTAGGAAAAATAGAGAGGTTGTTGCATCAGGGGTCCCTCTGAGTTGACAGGGTTTTTCCCCGGGGCTACTAATGAGAGTTGAAAAGAGAAACAGGGAGAGAAGATGAAAAGGAATAGCAGAAAACACAGGTGCAGTGGTTTAATCTCCTGGACCTTGAAGACAGACAAAAGAATAATTAGAATTACACCTATTACCTCTCAAATATTCCTCTGTCAGAGAAAAAAAAAGCAGCACACTTGCGCACAACTAATTCTACACAAGCTTTAGACTCTTCATATTTTTTTAGTCCTACTGTGGACTGTCTTGCATGATTACTTTCTTCATTTTTGTCATATTAGACACGGAGTTGCTGCATAAACTTTCATGAGTTCCTCTATGTCTGTATGTAATGCCAAAAGCTGAATTTAACAGATAATTCCTTTTGAAGAAATTTCTTCAAAATCAAATTCTAATTTTAAATATTCAGATCATTTAAAAATCAAACTCTATTACACTTATAAACTGTTATATTTATTTCCTAAGAAATTGTAATTAAGTAACATCAGAAAATCTGAAAGGACATACATTATACCAAAGTTCATGTATGTACACAGTTTTCTTTTCTTAGATGCCTCTACAAAAAACAAAGGCCTAGTTTGTATTTAGGACAGCCTGCCTTGAAAATCAATATAATCTGATTAAAAAAAATAAAGCTAAAAACCACAAACATTTATTTCGAAGTACCACACTGAATATCAAACTATTATTCCCAGCTTTATCTAACTGGTATCCATTCCTGAGAAGCTCAAAGAAGAAGCAGTTCCGTTCCATTCTGGAAGACAGCTCTCTGTCTTCTACACAGAGAATGAGTGATTTCAGATTTCACTTCCCGGTCAATGCATTTGGTTTCTTAACATTTCATAAAGGTACTGCCCATAAATGTTTATGTCTGGAACTCAATTTACAGTAGAATAAAGGGTATCCAAAATGCCCCACAAATCACAGCAAGAGTCATTCAGGTCAACCTTTGGCTAAGGGCAGTTCCTAGAACTGCGATTCTTATCATACCAGCAGGGTGCTTACAGGGAAAAAAAAAAAAAAAAAAAAAAAAAAAAAAAAAAGCATCATTATCTCTTTGACCTAATAGCACCTTACATATGTATGTTATAAGCTTGCATTATAGTTATTTGGAAAACATTAACCCAGTCTCAATACACTGGATGTCTAATATACCATCCTTTCAACTCTCTGAGCCCGTTAAGTGTTAACAAAGCTGCCACATCTTCCAAATGCAATTTCCCTATAGGTCTGACAACAACTTTAATCTCCATGTCACGAGCATTAATTAATTTTATATACAAAATATAGGTGAAGAGACTATTTTAATCAGGAAATTCAATTAAAAGAACTCATTATGTTGCAAAGGTTTCATACTTTATATTACCTATGCATATTTTTATATCCCACATAAGAGTAATTCCATCATTTTTAATGCAGTTCCTGAATTCTCTTGGTTTTCGAGAGGCCTTGAATTTGTACATTTTGAATATAAGAATGTGCTCAAGTTCTGAAATAGTTCTACAACAGTTTGTTGTGAAGAATATTTCAAAGGCTAACCATGTTCTTAAGAAGTGTATTTAAGGAGTTTGTATATAAGAAGGCAGTCAAAAATACACTTATGATAGCATATTAAAAACTTTTCAGTATTCTCAAGCAGCTGTGACCTGGCAAAATCTAATTATTTCTCATACGCCCTTTGGAATTCTCCAAAAATATTTACTGTAATTTCCAACTGGTGCCATAAATGCTGGGCGAGCCTTGGAATACTGAAAGATAGTTGAATGTGTACCATATACATCTTTTATGAATACCCCACAGACGTACATTAAGGTTTAGCAACAAGTCACAGTAACGTAGGCCAAAATCTGTTTACTGATACAACTAAGTCAGACATGCGAGAGACCAAACATGCAGCATTTTTGGAAAATGCTGCTGTAATCTTAATGGAATCTCAGGTTAAAAACAAACAAACAAACAAAAAAAAMCACTACAGAATGTTCAAAGCATCTTGAAATGCATTTGGTATTACCATAGCCTATTCTGCCCTCCACAATGAAAGACAGACACACTGTAATACTAGACATCCTTATGTTTGTATATCACATGTATATACAAATATACATGTATATATATAAAAACACACACACATATACAAAACCTATTTTAAATGTGTTAAAATCTGCATGCAATATAATCATATATACTGAACTGATTAAGACACTGCTTGCTCTGCCAGGACTAGTAATAAAGATATAGAGCATTGTACATTAACTTGAAATCAATGCATTATTAGTTTTTCTCTTCAAGGGAAAGGCTAGAATTCAAATGATAGAAGAAAAAAAATCTCTAGTTCTCTAGGAAGATCAATCTAGAATTATTTCTTAAATCAGCTGAATAAATACGGCACAGGTAAACATTTCAAATACCTAAGTATCAGATACAACAAGCAGTATTCAAAAATAACTAAAATTCCTCTTGAGAAAAGGTGAGATTTGATAGTTGGACATAGCACAAACTAGAAAAGGTTTTGTATTAACATGTAAATAAATGGAATTTCAGTACTGAAAACTTGGGACAGACAGTGCAAGTTTCCAGTGGTTTCCATAGGCTTTAAAGAAATCAAGCTCTCTTTAAACTTAACAGAGGTTGGCCTTGCTGCCTTCTGATACCAAGGAAAAGCGCAGCTGCCAAACAGTTGAGGTCAACACATCCCTTATCACAAGCCTGCCTCCCGCTTTGATACCATCACCTCACGCTGAYGAACACATGGGGTCAAAATGCTACATCAAACAAGGGTATGGAGAAGATAATCTAACCACAGCTAACAAAGAGAGCACAATACCTGCCAAGGTAGCAACTGCCTGCCCTGAAAGAAGCCAGCATTCAGATGGAAAGGTTAAAAACTGCGCTGCAAACATCAACTGCATCTCCTAAACACCACAGCATGCGTATGAGTYAATAAGCTACTAATAAAAGGAAACTAGATTTTAGGAGAAAGCATCCAGGTAATGTATTTTCCAGCTTTTTCTTCTGGCTCCCATGAATTTTAAAAGTTTTCTTTGTGAGAAGAGCTTTTTTGCAATTATATATCTCTGAAAAATAAATATCGCAGATCTCCAGGGCCCCATTTTCCTAATCGCTGCCCCTTTGGGGTTGAGTTAGGTAGTGTCAAGCAAGTGCTACACAGGGTGGAGCAGAAAAACAAGCAACTTGCTACCCACCCTGTGAGTTTGGAGAGCACGGAGCACTAATGCCTGCAGAAAACTCCTGAAACCAGACATGAATGCTCCCTTCCGAGCTCGGGGCCAACACAGCCTACTCAGGTTTCTCACGTTGCCGCTACCCTGAAAGGCGGCACCACCTGGAGACCGCTCCTTTCCGAAGACAAGCCTAGGAGAGCAACGAGGTGCACCGGCGGGGACGACCAGCGCCCTTGCGTAGGCAAAAACATGTTTGCAGCGGCCACGGAAAACAAAGCCAGTTTCTCCAAAGCGCCAGGCGACGCCGCCGGGGC
>NW_028186339.1:1306164-1327123 GCF_003343005.1 Rhea americana
CGAGCTCCGCGGCTGCCCCGTGCTAGCGCAGCGCCTGCTCCGCTCCGCGGCCCGCCTGTGCTGCCCCAGCCGCGAGTGGATTTACGGCGGCCGCCACCGCCGCACTGTATATGGGATTTCCCCGCCCCGCTGCGCTCCGCGGAGGTAAGTGCCGGGGGCGACTGCTCCGCGCCAGCGCGGGGGCTGCGCGGAGCGAGAAGCGGCGGGGAAGGGGGTGGTGCTGAGGGAGCGCGAAGCTGGCCGCGGCCGGGGAGGCTTGGCGAGAGCCCCGCGGCGTCTCCCGCCGGCGGCGCGGCCCGGGGCCGAGCCCGAGCCCCCGCCGCCGGCCCCGGCCCCGCGCCCGCCCAGGGTAAGCAAACAGCTACACCTAGGCTTGAAGCCCTGCATTACTTTCGCCAAGTCGGCAGCCCTGGAAAAACGAGCGGCGCGGCTGAACCGTGCAATTCAACTCCGGAGAAAGAGAGAGCAAAAGGCTCCTCCGCCCGCATCCGTGCACAGCGCAGATGCATTGCATGGACACACGCAGTATGTGACCCGCATAGTAAGGCAACACGTCGGGGGAGGCAAACTAACAGCGCGGAGCTTTAGGGCAGTGCGTGTGCTAGGACCAGATTGCAAGAGTCAGGCATTTGCAAAAAGCTTCCTGGTGCTATTCGGTGTAGAGATTTTAGATTCGCTTGAAAACTGCACCCCCACTGCCGCATGTATTTAAAAATACGGGGGTATTTTTTGAGTGAACGAGCGTGTTGTGTAGACTAGCACGCAAAGTCGCTGTTCACTGTATGTAGAACAAAATGGTTGCACATACAAGAAGAAAGAATGCAACAGGCCTAAGTCTCCTCAAAAAATACTTTTTTTTTTTGGGGGGGGGGAGAGGGAAGAGAACTACCCGATAATCTTCACAGCATTCAAAATGTCCTTATGTAGTTTTAATGAACTTTTTTATTGCTTTCAAATAATTAAATGATTATCTGCCATCATACAAACCTCTAACAAATGCATTTGTTAAATGTTTTAAATACTTTATCTATTCCTCTGTACACCTTATTTCTACATTATTTTCTCAGAAAATCTTGCCTCACAATTGCTAGAGTTGCCATACTCCTTTGTTTTACCATCCTGGTTCTTGAATATGACCACAGACTGCAATTTAGGGTAATTTGTAAGGCAAAGACCGACTATTCCTACATTTCAGAGAGCACCATCTACAAGCAGCAGTCCTGTTTTCCAGCATCTGTGATGAATTATATCATCTAGATGGGCTTTTCTGACTTTCTTCTTTAATTCTCAAAAAACAGACCACTAGCAAATAAAACTGTTGTGCAAAGACCAGCTGCATTTGCGGTATAATCATTCTGTTTAAAGTAGCCTAAATAACAATCCCTTAGTCCACAAAGGGGTTTGAGCAGAACCCTATCACATCATGTCAAAGTTGCAAGAAGTATTGCAAACATGTTACAGCAATAATGACTGCGTATAATTAACTAATTCATGGAGTATTGTTAGCCATGGGTTACTAATTTGGGAGTGAACATAAGTCACTTCCCTTCTTAAAGGGATCAATTCTGGTCAGTTAACAAAGTACAGATGAATACTTTATACATAGCAGTAATGATGAAATACAGAATTACTTTAAATTCCTCCAAAAGATGTCAGCTGAACTCTGAAATGCGAAGGGTATTTCTTATTACCACTCAGAAAAGGAATACTCAAAATTTGTATTATCATCTAAATTCTCTATACAGAAATGAAGTGTAGAAAATAAGAGATCAAAATTTTTCATACTTTAAAAAACAATTAATTATCCTGACCCTGACTATATTTCCTAAAATATACTGTCCAAGAAGACAGAAGCATCAATTATGCTCACCATCTACTGCCTGGGGATATGGCATCTTAATGAACATTTCTTTGAATTAGAGTGAAAAATGCATTTGTCAACTCAAGTGTACAAAGAAAAGAATTGTCTGCTATAAATACAGAGATATCTGTATGTATTTGTCTTGTCAATATATGCCACATATTAGTTCAAATTTAAGAGGTTTGAGTGCCCTTTTCTCCCTCCCTCAAAAAAATCCTCTCAAATTTAACTTATTCCAAAATTGTACAATGCAGTCCTGTTTAACATCTTTTTCAGGTACTTCAGAAACAACAGGTAGACCTACATTTATAGAAAGCAATTTAATTACCTTAAGATGTACAGTCATAGTTCTAATCATGCTATCAAAGCTTTCGTATTTTCCCATCTACATTTAGTAAGTCTGTTTTCTTCCTGTGTTCTGTGCTTCTCCTACATACCAGAAACTGTGATCAACCCTTAGCATGTATTTAATACCCTAGCTCTTACTCTTTTTTTTAATACATTCATTTATACCATTTTCTTTAATTGGTGAGTGACCAGATAAATACTGTAGTTAAATAAAGTCAGTGTAGAAAATAAGATTCTGTAAACTCTGTGAAAGAGTGATTACTCTTTTTCCTCCCCCTTTGGAGGCTGCTTCTGTTTTTCTCAACAGGAGACTTTGTTATAATTAAAGCAGAGAAAACTGGACAACAGCAAAAACATCTGACTTGTGACTCTTTTAAAAGTACATTTTTTTTGTAGTGTGTACCACCCCCCAGTGGGCAAAAGCTCTGTAGTAAACTCGCAGCAAGCTTTAATGTTTAAAAATAAAACRTATACATTTTACAGCAAGAACAAAATAAAGATGTGTTTCTGGGTTGTTTTTTCATTTCCCCTTTGCAATCAAACCTGAAAGTTGAAAAATACCATTTAGGCAACAGTGACTAATCAAAGCAATTGCTAGAGTTTGCAGACTTTGCATTACAGTTATTTCAAGTGGCTTCAGTTGGTAGATGGCCATCTTTGTCTCCTTCTAGCAGGAAACCTCTATGCTAATGCCTAGCATTTCTGAAGTTTTTACTCTCACTTCAAAGCACAAGAATGCACATAAGAATTAATACATGATTGCTTACATTTATTTTTAATAAGTGATCAAAAAATCACTTAGGGTAGGCATCTTGAAAAGCATTCCATAAGCATATTACATCATCACAAAACATGTTCTTCCTGTTATTACTTATAAGAATTTAAACAATCTTACAGCTTCACTTTTTTTCAAAGTTGTGTTACATTTCAAGAAGCAAATATGGTAATGGGAAAGTAGATACCAAAATATTTCAAGATGGGGAGAAAAAAATAAAAGTACTGAAGCTCTATTTAGTATCTGAGTAATTTCTTTTTTATATATGTTTAATCTTTTGTTTCATCTCAGCTTTGCTGCTAGGACCTCCATAGCAGCTACAATTCTACCTAAATTTGTCAAGAAGAAAAGATATTACCTTTAAACAATGGCAGCATTTKTTCTCTACTTTTTTTAAATTTACTTCGTCAGAAAACCTAGAAGCCATAGTTGGATACAGTCAAGGAGCACTAAAACAAAAAGCGGTTGCATGTCCCATACCCCAAAGTGCTTTTTTGGTTTAAGCAATCTATGTGCAACCTTCACAGAAGCAGAGCAGASAAAACCGAGTATAAATAGGTTGAAAAAAGTTTCATACTCTAACAACTTTAAAAGCAGGAAAGATTTAAAGCAAACTTCAGAAAATAAGTTGAAGAATTCTCAGTTCATTTGCATCCTCTACAGCAAATACTGACTGCTCATCTTTTATGCTGTAGAAGAAAGGCATGAAGTTAAGCTTTTACTCAGGATCCTTTTCTAATTGCAATTCATTTTTATTTGATGGGAAAAAATCACATCTGATTTTGCATTTTTAAGGATATTATTTAAAACTACAAAGACAATATTAAGTTCAGTTACTACACAAGGAAAGGGTAAAGAAATAATTAAAATATACTCTTCTACAAGCTAAAATAAAGTTGTATCTACATTTTAAAAAAGCCAAATTTTACAAGCATGCAGAGGCATCCTACTCTGAAAAGCTCACTGTCACTTTAACAAAAACCTTTACATTCTTTAGCCCTTAAAAAGACAGTTAGAGGACCCTATGCTTGCCTAACACTAAACAAAAGAATGGGGCACCTTCCTGAAATATGATGATCGTGGAAATTTCAGCTTCTAGACAGAGTGCTTAGAAAGCATTCTGCTGTCACTATCAGCTAACTCTGAGTAACACACCTAAGGAAACAAAGTATGTGCATTGTTTTAAGTATAATTTAGTAGTATGGAACTTCTTCAGAAACTTTGTGAAGTTATTTAAGAGGAACCATGACCTTTGTAAACTAAATGGGCAATATGTACAGTAGATATCTCACCAGTATTTTAGAGGATTATAAACACATTTTGTGTATCTGATGCTTTTCAGATTCTAAATAAATGTGGAGGTAATATTGCAATAAAAGCAAATTTTATAATAAATAAGTAAAAATACACTGATTAAGTGTCACTGTTAGTCTTATGAAATATACATWTTCTAATATTAATTCTAAAAGTTACTCTTGTCATTTATAACTGAGAAATGTCAGTCAGCACATTCTCTCCCTTCCCCTTGTTACTTTGAACGATAGGTAGAAATAAGCCACTGTTTTTCACAGCTACCATACTTCCTGTCAGAGAACACAGAGGTATATTAGAAATTCAAATAAGCCTTATGTGACCTCAGCTCAGGCAGGTCTTCATTTTATTCATGTTGTATCATATCTTGGAAATAAAAGATTTCTTTAGCACCATTTCTAGAAAAATTTCAGCTTTCCCAATGTAGTAAAACTTTCTGTTGTTGTTGCTTATGTACTAGATAGACCACGCAGCTGGGTTCCGTATGTTATAATCAATACAAACTTTTTCTGCAGTGCATTTTTCTTGTATAGTGCAAATTACCTTGAACGTTTTAAAATAAAATGTTCCTCTGCCTAGCTGTGCTACAGCAATAAGTACATGGCACAAGTCTTACACATTATGACAATCTGTAATACTTGCTTACACAATGTCCCAGGAAAAGTGATTTAACCATGCAGTTCAAAGTTCAAGAAAAAATATTCAACTTGGAATAAAGATAAGCATAAAAGCTGCTGCTCAGTTGTGCAAACTTTACTTTTGTTAACAAAAAGTACTTTTTGCATTTAAAAATAAACTTCAACATGTACTTTCTAAAACTCATGTTTTTCTGCTCTGTTCAAAATTAATGGGTTCTTTCAAAATCATGTATCCGTGAAGCTTCCCAATTTGATGTTGTGGAAACCTGGACACAGTGTCTGTACCAGAGGGGGTCACTTTTCGGGTCACTTTTCACCCTGCAGGATCAGCTATAATGACTTGATGTCAGGGAATATGCAGAGACAGCTTAAGAAGAGGAAAGTTTGAACATGGCAGCAGGATTCCCTTCTTTTCTGTAGACAGATCACTGCAGCCTTTGATATGCAAAAACATTGTTTTCAGCTATGGCTTGAGATAAAAAGTGCAAGATATCAAACAATCAAAACCTGAAAAAAACTATTTTAAGTTTAGAAAAGAGAGTGGGGGGTATAGTTTTAATCCACATTTTTGAAACACTGTCATCTTCTCCAGAGACCTGCTTTTATTTTTCTGTCTTGTTTTCATGTAATTTTGAGAGAAAGGATAAAAAAATTCCAAGAACTCGATGAGCTTTCATTTTAATCCTACCTTTCCACTAATGCCACACTGGCAATAAATGAAGGTTGACTATAAAATGAAGCAAAGAGGAAAGAGTTTATAATCTAAAAAGGTAAAACAAATACATTTAATTTCTTGCAAGACTTATGCCTATTAGAGCTTCTGTTTTGCTTAGTAAAACATGTATTTTTACGGCCTATTTCTAAAAGCTTTAAAAGTTCTAAAGAACAGCAATTTAATGGATTCTTTTTAATAAATTCTTAAAAGTTATTATAGCCTTCAAAGGCCTATTTAACAACAAATATATATTTCCACTCCACAATATGCCTCCATCACTTCATTCTAGTTCCAAGAAAACAGTTTTTTATATMGGTGTTAAAAGTTTTAGGAATTCTGAGTTTTAGGAATAGATTTGAAGTTTGTAATTTTAGGAACAGATTCTGGACTTCTATGTCTACAAACACTTGAGTAATGTTGACC
This sequence comes from Rhea americana, assembly GCF_003343005.1. Classification (NCBI taxonomy): domain Eukaryota; kingdom Metazoa; phylum Chordata; class Aves; order Rheiformes; family Rheidae; genus Rhea; species Rhea americana. The sequence continues at coordinate 1,312,236 of NW_028186339.1, forward strand.
AAGAAAGTTGACTACTACTTAGTTGCAAAGAATCTGGATTCTTTACTGGGTTTACTCAAGCATCRTGTTCCTCCACCCCACCAAAAAAAGCATGCTCCCATATTGCTTCAAAATGTGCCCATGCAGACTGAGTTTTTACCTTACGTAACRCATACTTCTCTACCAAAGTAGAGCACAAAGAAAGGGCAGATTAACATGAAAGCAGCATCACAAAGAAAAAGGATTTATCATTTTCTCAGTGCACGTGATCTTTAAGTGGGGTCCTTTTTTTTTTCTTTTTTTTTCCTTTTATGGTCACCTTTCTTCCATGAAAAATGAAAATAATTTGTGTTTATGTCACAATAATTTTGTATCAGTTCAAATTTCCTGTTGCTGTAGAAGTATTACTGATTTGCCAAATCAGGACTTCATGATGCTTGCTTGAAATTGCAAAAGACCATTTTAAAACAGAGACTATGTTTAAGTCTAATACTTTATGATGGACCAGGAGCAAATCTATAGCTATACTCATATTAGAGGAGCTAAGCAAGTAAATTCTGCATGCAGTTTCTTCATAGCATTTTAATTCTGTGGATCATGCTCAGTTTAGTGGACTGTTATAAAATACTAGTCTAAATACTGATTCCATTGTGCAACATTTCAAATAGAATAGCCAGAAGTTCATACAGCTTGGCCATATTGAGTACATTTCATAGACAAAACCTGCACGAGGATCATTGTCTACCTCAGTTGACCAAGAATGAAAAGCAAGCTGGTTCAGCCTCCTCCAAGGAGGCTAGACTTCCATTAGCAATCAAGGGGGAAAGGCAGCAAAGTTTACAAGTATTTTTTCACTATCTATTGTTTGAGGATGACTTTACCTTCTACTGGGAGAAAAGAAAGATAGCTCCAGCAAAACTGCAACAACATGAGACTAAACAACATACACTTTTAAACAGGTCTGTATTTCGTTGAATTACCAATATTTTGAAAAGAAAAGTGCTAATTGTATATAGTAAGCATAGCTCAGTTTATATAAGAATGCAATGGAGTACTAGTGTCCACTAGTTATTAATTGCAATTTTTTGTTTTTTACTTCCACAGGAAATTAACAATTCAAGGAAAGCTTTAGAAGGAGAGTTTTCCTGGAAGGAAATAATATATATTTGTTTCTTATGAAGAAAACCATCTGAATTAAATAAAATTTCTACAGTAAAATAACCTGCATTCTTTTGCAAGGAAGGATTTTTTTCTGCATTACGAATTCTGAAGAAGTATTGAAAAGTGAAAGTTGGAAAATGGTTCTTTTAAAGAGGTGTGGATGTATCAGGATGTAGCTACTGTACAAACTGTATACTTGGATAATTTTGGATAGAAAAACCCCTGTTCCTGACCTCCCGAAGAGGCTATCCTCATTCAAGCCTCAGCATAATGAATAGTTTCCATCATGTGGAGCTAAAATTACCACCTCTGACTACTACTCTACACAGGAGAGTTTGTAAGAATTACAAAGAAAGTTATTTCTGTTAAAAGCATTAAACCAAACAATAGAGGCTCTTCATTCACAGACCTTATATGAAGACAAAAATAGAAGTCTTACTGCAGCACAGTGACAGGAAGTTGAAGCTTTTCTATTCCACAGCCTGGTGTGCTTATGTACCATGATAAATCTTTGTTGGAATGTTCATTGAATATAGTGCCAGCAGTCTGGAAACATACCTACTAAGAAGGATCATTTGAGTAAAATCAGTCAAGAAAAAACAACTACATGGAGTAAACCATACAAAGTGACTCGCAAGAAAAAAAAATCATTTACTGGATATCCCGAAGCACAAAATTTACTCATACTTTTAAATACGGTAGGATCAATATTAATTTATTTTCTTTTTCATGCCTCTGAGAATAAAGTTCAATTAATAAGCAAAACCACAAGAGAGACGAATATAACATCACTTAATGTATAGGTCATCTTACAGAAGTTCTCACAGCTGTAATTACAATAGTAATTGAATTATGTTGTCTTCAAAGCTATAAAAATGCTAATTACTTGAGCCGAATGTACAAACACACTACCAGTGCAAATTCTAATTTCAGTCTCAAGAGTTAATTTATATTACTCTACTTTGCACAGTTTGAACTAATAAGATGTGAAAATGTAGTTAAACCTGTCAAATAGTCTCTTACTAGTGTATTGCTTAGTAAGAAGACTTTTGAGAATGACAAATATTTAAACAAGAATTTAAGCATGTAATGAAATATTCCATCCAGTCAACTAGAAAGCTCTAACAGCTCTGCCAACTTTGAAGCAGCCAATTGTTACCTTCACCCTTCTAAACATTCCAGTTTGAGAAACAAGACTAAAAGTAAGCTATAGTGTTTGTAAAATAYACAGTGAGACATTGAGCACTCAAGAATTTTAAGAGACTACTTGGTCTTTGCTCTTTTGTCTGTGTTCTCTACTTAGTAACTAATTACCATTAGGACTCTTCCGAACCTCCAAAATAATACTACCGCAGAACTTCTGAGCTTAGGAAAGGTTTTAAAGCTCACTTAGCTGACTTAGGAATTACTTTTTATATTTCAGATGTAGAATCATTTACTTGGACTTTGCTTTGACCTCTGCTCTGTACTTATTCCATTCTCAAAAAATCTACGACATGAAATTGTCTCTATATATGAAATGAGGAGGAATCCTTAGAAAGAGCCTTCTTGCTTAAATAAAACAATTCACAGATCAGACATACTCAATTATATTGTTTAAAGTTATTTTAAAATAGAGAATAATCTGTAAATCAAGTTAAGTTAGTACAGGCAGAAGTACAATTACTGATTTAAGGAAAAGGAAGTACCATGTATTTAAAAGCTTGAATTTTAGCTTAGTATATGCGTTTCAGATGTCCTCTGTAATGCTGAAGTTGAATTGTCATTGCAGTTTCTTTAATAATGATTTGAATAATTTTGTTTGTTTGTTTTTTTAGATTGTTGAAGATCAGAACTGTATACAAATCTCATCATTTCTGACCATGATTAGTGTAACCTGGAACATCTTCCTAATATGGACTAAAATAGGGCTGTTACTGGACATTGCACCTTACTCTGTCAGTGCCAAACCATGCCCTTCAGTATGTCGCTGTGATGTGGGCTACATATATTGTAATGACCGCGATTTGACATCTATCCCTACAGGAATCCCAGAGGATGCTACTACCCTCTTCCTTCAGAACAATCAAATAAATAATGCTGGGATTCCTTCAGAACTGAAGAACTTGCTTAGGGTGGAAAGAATATATTTATACCACAATAGCCTAGATGAATTCCCTACCAACCTCCCTAAGTATGTTAAAGAACTGCATTTGCAGGAAAATAATATAAGGACCATTACTTATGATTCACTTTCACAAATTCCTTATTTGGAAGAACTGCATTTGGATGATAATTCAGTTTCTGCAGTTAGCATTGAAGATGGAGCTTTCCGGGACAACATGTATCTCAGACTTCTTTTTCTCTCTCGAAATCACCTTAGCACCATTCCCTGGGGTTTGCCTAAAACAATAGAAGAGCTACGCTTGGATGATAATCGTATTTCCACAATTTCAGAGCTGTCCCTTCAAGACCTCACAAATCTAAAACGCCTTGTTTTAGATGGGAATCTTCTGAATAATCATGGATTAGGAGACAAAGTCTTCATGAATTTAGTCAATCTTACAGAACTGTCATTGGTCCGCAATTCACTTACAGCTGCACCAGTAAATTTGCCAGGAACAAATCTAAGAAAGCTTTATCTGCAAGAAAACCATATCAATCGTGTGCCACCTAATGCTTTCTCTTAYTTAAGGCAATTGTATCGACTAGATATGTCCAATAACAATCTTAGCAATTTACCTCAGGGTGTCTTTGATGATCTGGACAACATCACTCAATTGTTTCTTCGCAACAACCCATGGCACTGTGGGTGCAAAATGAAATGGGTACGTGACTGGCTACAATCATTACCTTTAAAGGTTAATGTACGTGGACTGATGTGTCAGGCACCAGAAAAAGTACGTGGAATGGCTATCAAAGACCTCAATGCAGAACTGTTTGATTGTAAGGATGATGGTACAATAAGCACCATCCAAATCACTACTGCAATACCAAACACGTTATATCCAGCCCAAGGACATTGGCCAGTTTCTGTGACCAAACAACCAGACATAAAAACTCCCAATCTGAATAAGAACTACAGAACCACAGCAAGCCCAGTACGCAAAATTATAACAATATTTGTGAAATCTGTAAGTACAGAGACTATACATATCTCTTGGAAAGTTGCACTACCAATGACTGCTTTAAGACTGAGTTGGCTCAAGATGGGTCACAGTCCTGCCTTTGGATCTATAACTGAAACAATAGTTACAGGAGACAGAAATGACTATTTACTTACAGCTCTGGAACCCGAATCACCATACCGTGTATGTATGGTTCCCATGGAAACCAGTAACACCTATCTGTCAGATGAAACTCCCGAATGCATCGAGACTGAAACAGCACCTCTTAAAATGTACAATCCTACAACAACCCTGAACCGAGAACAAGAGAAAGAACCTTACAAAAATTCCAGTTTACCTTTGGCTGCCATTATAGGAGGTGCCGTGGCTCTAGTAGCTATAGCATTGCTGGCATTAGTTTGCTGGTACGTTCATAGAAATGGATCCTTATTCTCACGGAACTGTGCGTACAGCAAGGGACGGAGGAGAAAGGATGACTATGCTGAAGCAGGAACTAAGAAGGATAACTCCATTCTAGAAATCAGGGAGACTTCTTTTCAGATGATACCAATAAATAGCGATCAAGTGTCCAAGGAGGAATTTGTAATACATACCATATTCCCACCTAATGGAATGAATCTGTATAAGAACAGCCACAGTGAAAGCAGTAGTAACAGAAGCTACAGAGACAGTGGTATTCCAGATTCAGATCATTCACACTCATGATACTGAAGGAAATGAAAGACTGATTTGATTTTTTAACAAGAAAAGACTGACTTTAAAGGTTGCTGTTCTACCGCAAAACACTGGATTGAGAGAACTGACAAAGCAATGTACTGTACATTTGCCATATAATTTATATTTAAGAACTTTTTATTAAAAGTTTCAAATTTCAGGCTACTGCTGCGATTAATGTAGTGGGGATACCTGACCACAATTCTATATTTTAGTATTTTTTAGTAATTTGTACTGTATTTTCCTTGCTAATATTGAAGTTACAGACCATTTAACTTTTGTGTTCTACTGAGTAAGATGACTTGTTGACTGTGAAAGTGAATTTTCTTGCCGTGTTGAGCAGTCAGAACATTCATCTGAGATCCTTGTAAGTGTAAGCACAGGTCATTTTTCACTTTGGTATTAATAAAATAATGTTAAACTTGGCAAATCAAGAAGATTAAGAAGTGGATAGAAAAACTCACAGAACTATAACATTGGGCCTATTCAATCTGTAAACCTCAACAATATTCAATAAACAAAAATGTGTGTAGTAATGGGCAATATCAGCTGTCTGGATGTATCCATTCAAAAATGGTGAGATCCGATTTAAAATATAATCATCAAACCAACTGCATGCATGAGACAAGCTCTTATCGAGTAAAACTGATACTTGCAAGTAAGTATAATGAAATTCCTAAGAAGGAGTTAATAAAGAAGAAGAGAAACACACTAGGTTGCACATACTAAGGAAGTAGATATAGTTTATGGTTAGATTTCTGGCTACCAAAACTAGTTGCTTATTACAGAGAAAATACTGATGGATGATCACAGGCATTTGGGAGACAAAGGCAAGAGGACTGACAGAAAACACTTAGAAATAGCTTGGAATAGAAAAAGTATGGCAAATATAGTTCATAAGGAAAAAAATGAGGATAGAAACAGGCAATACAAGCAAGATTCAAAACAATTTAGTCACAAAGGTAATCAGACAACAATATAGTGTAAATTCCAACTACGGAAATAAAGCTATTTTAAAGCATATATACGAAAAAACAGTATAGAGATGTTTATTAAAAATGCTGTCATTACAGTCAGGAATACTGCCCATTACTGTCACAATCTTCCAGAAAATCCATAATAAATCTGTAAGGTAAAATGTTTCTTTTTGGCTTCCTACTGAGTATGAGCTACTTTGTGTTTAAACCCCAAGCCACTCATTCACTCTTTGTTGCCATAATCATTTGTTTCTTCACCTAGGAACCAAAGTGCATTGTATGCCCTTTGGCCAGTCTTGTATGTGCCTTGATCCAATGCTATGTGTATCAAGCTTTCTCTTTTTTTTTAATCACTTTTTCATACTTAAATATGAGAAAAATTGGTCTTATTGATGAATAAAGTTGAAAAATCAGTGCAGAATAATGTGTTTTCCTTTCCCTGATGTGCACTAATGCAATTAAGATACTAAAATCATAGGCCACACATCTGCAGTGCACTAGTAGGAAATCCCTCAGAAGCTACTACTTTTCAGTTCGTAGGCTTTGCCTGTTTCTTTGTTCAGCAGGCTAGCACGCTACCAGATTTCTTTTTTATTATGATTATTTACTGTAAAAACAAGTATATCAATAATGAAAGAGAGGGAAGATATGGAGTTATAAATCTCAACTACAGCAGCAAATAGAGGGATATACAAATACTTAATATTTTGCACAACATTTCTGACAGACAAAGAATGTACACAAACTGCAATTCAACTGCTTTAAGAGAATTTCAGTAATGCCTAGGTTGTCCATTTCTGCAAAAGTGGTACAGAATGGAAGATGAAAGAAGAAAAGGAGTTACAAACACTGAGATCAATGAATTCAACAGACTGTAACCTACCCTTTTCCCAGGGATCCATCTAACTGCACAGACTCAGAATTTCCAAACCTACATGGCCCTTTTCACTGCACTCTCCATATGTGGTCAGAAAAGTTTCTGCCCAAACCGTCCATGTCACAGTACTGTCTCCTCAACTCCACCCTCAAAAAGACTGCAATTTCCAAGCAATGAAGGAGGGGGCAGTCTACAGCTGAGGAATAACACTGTGCTTCACTACTGACCTTACAAAAACACATCTTTAGCTGGATAACTCACTGGATTCATGATCTCAAAAGTGGCATATCATGCTAAATAATTATGTGCATGGTTCTGTGTAATGCGCTATACAGGACTATTTACTTTCTCATCAAGTACAAATTTAGAGGAAGGTGAGAAAGCCAAGAGTAAGCCAATGGAGCCTCACTATGCTCTTCTGCAAAACGTTTCCCACACAGTAAATGGGAATGGAAAGCCAGCGCTGATGGAGAAGACAGACTGGTTTTTCTTCATGTAAAGTAGCATATAGGGAAACTTCAGTCTGAGATCTGTTCAATGGCAGGGTCACTGGCAACGTTATTCTTTTGCCAAATAGCAAAATTAAATTGGTTTTACTAGATTGTCAAACTTTTGGGGAGGATTTCACAGAAAATCTCCCCTAGTTGACTCCAAGCTTGTTCTGTGGAAAGGGCAAAAAAAAACCTCGGTAAGTGTTTTCCCATGCCTCTTCTGAGATCACCCCAAGGTGGCCCAGTAATGGTGCATCAGATGATTCCAATGCAGAGGTTATATAGGCTATAAAAAGTTACCATTTGGGAGGAAGAAATCTGAATGTGAATCTTAAGTATGAGAACATTTTCATATAAAATTTATGTACTATGAGACAGTAGTATGCAAATCCAGAGCAACTTCAATTAAGTTGGTCTAGACATTCCAGGTTTACTTCCAACAAAAAGAGGGTGAAAAACTGGATAAATGATTCCATCATCTGTGGAAAACCAGACAAGGTTTACAGGGAGAGGTGGTATCTTACATCAATCGATATCAAAAAAAAAAAAAAAAAAAAAAAAAAAAAAAAAAAAAAAAACAACTTTGTACAGACTAGAATTCCGCTCCATGTTATGTCTGGCTCTTCATGACTCTTCTGCTTAACACAGTAGTATGGCAGTAGTATGCAGTGCTCTCTAGCACCATGCGTTACTGCACTCTTTTAGACAGTTCATACATAGACAAATCAAATTGAGACAATCACATTGAGCAAATTACTCACATTTATCAAAATAAAATTAATCCACATCAAATTTATCTCAGTCTTCTAATTCCCTGTTATTTCAGTGTACTGTTAAATATTTAATTTCTTATATAAAGGAATGTTTTTTCCCAATATAGCCTAAACATATGTGCAAAGTTAATTTAATCAGCATCCTCCATATTAAAATATTATGCCAAGTACCTTTTACATACACTGAGCAACTGGAATGCATTGACCTCTACCTAGGGGTGGAGGAGGAGGCAGTTGAGAGCTTACGGGTAAGGATCAAAGGGCAGGCTAACATGGGGGACACTGTTGTGGGTGTTTACTACAGACCACCTAACCAGGAAGAGAAAGTTGATGAGGCCTTCTAGAGACACCTGGAAGTAGCCTCATGATCACAGGCCCTGGTTCTCATGGGGGACTTCAACCACCTTGACACCTGCCAGAGGGACTACATAGCAAGGCACAAACTTTGCTCTGGTTAAAGAGAATAGGATTAGAGACCTTCTGGGCAGGCTAGACATCCGCAAATCCATGGGCACAGATGGGATGCACCCATGGGGACTGAGGGAGCTGGCGGATGTTGTAACCAGGCTGCTCTCCATCATCTTTGAAAGGTCCTGGAGAACTGGAGAGGTGCCTGAGGACTGGAAGAAAGCCAGTGTCACTCCAGTCTTCAAAAAGGCCATGAGGGAGGACCCAGGCAACTATAGGCCAGTCAGCCTCACCTCCATCCCTGGAAAGGTGAGGGAACAGCTCCTTCTGGATGTCATCTCCAGGCATATGGAGGAGAAGAAGGTGATCAGGAGTAGCCAGCATGGATTCACCAAGGGGAAATCCTGCTTAACCAATCTGATAGCCTTCTATGATGGAATGACTGGCTGGGTAGACGAGGGAAGAGCAGTGGGCGTTGCGGACCTTGACTTCAGCAAGGCTTTGGACACTGTCTCCCCTAACATCCTCCTAGGTAAGCTCAGGAAGTGCAGGTTAGACGAGTAGACAGTGAGGTGGATTGAGGACTGGCTGAAAGGCAGAGCTCAGAGGGTTGTCGTCAGTGACGTGGAGTCTAGCTGGAGGCCTGTGGCTAGTGGCGTCCCCCAGGGCTCAGGACTGGGTCCCATCCTGTTCAACTTCTTCATCAGTGACCTGGGTGAGGGGACAGAGTGCCTCCTCAGCAAGTTTGCTGATGACACCAAGCTGGGAGGAGTGGCTGACACACCTGAGGGCTGTGCTGCCATTCAGAGAGACCTGGCCAGGCTGGAGAGCTGGTCAACAAGGTTCAACAAGGGCAAGTGCAGAGTCCTGCACCTAGGGAGGAATAACCCTGGGCACCAGTACAAGCTGGGGGATGACCCGCTGGAGAGCAGCTCTGCAGAGAAGGACCTGGGAGTGCTGGTGGATGACAAACTGACCATGAGGCAGCAATGTGCCCTTGCGGCCAAGAAGGGCAAAGGTATCCTGGGGTGCATTAGGAAGAGTGTTGCCAGCAGTTTGAGGGAGGTGATCCTACCCCTCTGCTCAGCCCTGCTGAGGCCTCATCTCAAGTACAGTGTCCAATTCTGGGATCCCCAGTAAAAAAGAGACATGGAGCTACTGGAGAGAGCCCAATGTAGGGCTACGAAGATGATCAGAGGGCTGCAGCATCTGCCCTCTGGGGAACGGCTGCGAGAACTGGGCCTGTTTAGCCTGGGGAAGAGAAGACTGAGGGGGGGATCTTATCAAGGTGTACGAGCACCTGAAGGGAGGGTGTCAAGGGGACAGGGACAAACTCTTTTCAGTTGTCCCATGCGACAGGACAAGAGGCAATGGGCAGAAATTGAAGCACAGGAAGTTCCGCCTGAACGTGATGGGGAACTTCTTCACTGTGAGAGTGACGGAGCACTGGAGCTGGTTGCCCAGGGAGGTTGTGGAGTCTCCTTCTCTGGAGATGTTCAAGGCCTGCCTGGATGCAACCCTGTCTACCATGCTCTAGGTGACCCTGCTGAGCAGGGAGGTGGGACTAGATGATCTCCAGAAGTCCCTTCCAACCTTATTGATTCTATGATTCTACATTCTTTATTGCTGACCCTTTTTTGATTTATAATCCTATTCTGAATTTCTCATTGTGCTGTTTAACCAAAATGTTGACTCCAAAAAACCTGGTACTTTGGAAATCATATTCATTCTGTCACAGTAACTTCTGCAACTAAACCTGCTTCACTTGTAAGCTATTCTTTCCCTTCATTTCCTAGGTTTGTAAAACAGCCTGAAATGCAACAACTACATTCTTTTCTCATTGCTCTATCAGTATCAAAATATTTTGGTTTGGAACAGAGTTACTAGCTCTACTGATATTACATGAGTTAGCACGCAAGCTATATTGTGCCAATGCTGTACATACTGAATGCAGAGCAGCAAAATCAATAAAATGAGCAAAACTAATAAATCTGAATTTCCTATTATGATAACGTAGTGAAGACATAACACACTAAGCCTGTACGTAGAACTCTGAGCTGAGTAAGAAGACAAAGTTGTCCATAGTCACCTGAAACTAAAGTTGGGTAAGATCTTCAAAAGTGAACTGGTAAATGCCATTTGCCTCAATTTATCCAAACCTGGTTTGTTCCAGACAGTTTTGGATGGAACCACAATGATATGAATATCTTATGCTTTACTTACAAATTGATATAAGCACCCTAACAATTTAGCGTTTCAGCATCAACTTGGGAATAATTGTTTCATTAATTGTTCCTTCACTGACAGTGAAGATTTTTGACCACAGTTGTTTTATCCCTTTTTAGCACGTGCGCGCGCACACGCGCGCACACACACACACACACACACACACACACACACACACACACACTTGCTTTCATTCTAACAGCCATTATATGGCTATATATATTTGTGGCATATAACAGCCACAAATCATGTCCTGCTTCTCCTCGCCCCCGGAGAAAAAACACACCGAGCATGTGGATCTCAGCAAAACAGTGACCGAGCATCTAGTTCAGAACAAATATCACATGCATTTGACACCAAGCAAGATAGGTCACTACTCATTTTAATGTAGTCTTTAAATGATCACTGCAGAACATTCCTTCCCTACTGCAGAACACCAAAGCACTTCAACCAAATTGGTTAAAAAATATAAAAAGAACAAGCGAGAAAGAGTGAATGAGAAAAACTGTCCTCTGGCAGTTCTTCGGCTTATCAGTTGTCCAGTAAAAGGCCACAGCAAAGACGCACGCAGCTCTGACCCAGCATCCTTCTCAAAGGATGAATGGTACCAGAAGCTTGCAAGCAGATGAACCTTTGTCATACACATACTACCAATAAATTCTCCTTTATGCACTACAAGCAATTCCAGATTATGTCCTAGTGGACTGGATTTACTTCTACACAACACATTTCACAAACTAAGCAGGTATTCTCTGTAAACTATACCCGAAACCTAAACTACAGGATTTCAGAAGTAAAGTGTATTAACAAGCCTCAACCATGTTTTAGAGCCCTTTTGTGTTTTCTTAGAATGAAAATGGAATGGGATCAAGGTATAAACCCCCTCACGTCATATTACTACAATATGAGCTGAATACATTTTTTTTTTTAATTAGAACCGAAACCTTCTAGCTCAGTTAGAGTTCTCAGTAGGGAAGTGTTTTAATAGGGCTAATTAAAGCTGGTTGATAGTATTCATATATGCTGATACTCTGACCTGATCAGCCCTCTTAAGTAATCAAAAAACCAAAGGAGAGTATCATAGCCAAGTGCTAGCATACATTTCAGTTCGCCTTCTGAACCTAAGAAATACATATCTATAGATGCACTTATGGAAGGTTTAACTGTTCAAAATCAAGGGACCACTTGGTGCTGTTCAATCATTAAATATGGGGAACACCATTTACAGAAGTCCAAAAGGGATATATTATGTATAACTTAAGCAAAACAAAAAATGAGTAAGATAAGAAATACACAGCCAATTTATGTAATTCTAACTTCCTCCAGTGGTGTTAGTCTCTGATAAACACCTACTGTGCAACCAGATTTTTAGATGAAAGCAAGTGTTTTCTAGGGGGTGTAAGTATGGGTCTTGTTTTTTTTTTTTTTTGTTTTTTTTGTTTTTTTTTTTTTTTTTTTTTTTTTTTTATTTTTTTTTTTTTTTTTTTTTTTTTTTTTTTTTTTTTTTTTTTTTTTTTTTTGTAGGAACAGAAGCATAAGTCACTTAACTCCAAAGCTTCCAATTTTTATCAAATATAGAAGTGTATCGGTTGGCACAATTTTAATTTCAAGTCTATTCCTCATCAATACGTACTTAAGGCAGGCTGTGTTGGTTAATGAAGCACCCCATTAACTTTTTCAACTCTTATAATAATGCTTTACAGGATTTTAACTTTAAATCTTGCCTTTGTTAGAAGATCTTCACTAGAGTAATTGCATCAGTTTTCAGCATTATAGGATCCTATGTAAAATTTAGGAATTTTAGGGGAGTACAACTCCTCTAAAATTCCATACAATTCCTCTGATCTAGCTGATTTTTGAGATTCATGTGTGCAACTGCATTTACATACCAGGTTATGGCCTAGAAACAAAAATCTATCAGCCTAGATAACATGAAGTGAAGTAGCCTGTATCAAACCTATTGTGTTGTAAGTTATTAGAATAAGTAGCTCAAAAGGAATCAGAGGAAGTATGCCTACCTTACAGCATGAGATGAGATGTATCTCTATATGTGTACCCATGAATACTGACGTTATGCAAACGAAGAAGATTTTAAAAGTCACTTTATCACTATTACTGCAGAAGGAGATACCAAAATCCAGTCTTTAAAGCCATATGGCACTTTTAGATAGTGTTTATTACATTGTATGCTCACTCCCTATTTAAATTACATTCACGAGAAAGAAGAGTTATTTGCATTGTAATCCCCTAATAAGACACAAGTATGAAACCGACCAATCTATTTTTATTTTCTACATAGATTTAACAAGAACAAAAATGCAGACAACTGCAGGAACTCTTTTTTGATTTTTTGTTTTTTGGGTTTTTTTTGTTTGTTTGTTTAACCTAGTTTTAATAATCTTCACAGAAAAAAATGAAGACACTTATTTTTGAAGCCCAGTAGAATACTTTACTGCCCACAAGGAAAATAAACTTATTAAAAAATAGGAAGCTATATACTGGCAAAGTGCTAACACAGCAAGTAAACCTAATTTTAGGATATTAGCTGATAATGCAGAATCTCTGTGCCTAATGTCTTTAAAGCAATTATTTTACAGTAACAACTTTTCAATGGTACATTATCTGTTTTGTCCATTAACACTCTTTTTGTTTTTCCTGATATGGAAATGACATACAGAATGCAACAAAAAATCTGTAGTCCCAGGTGTTTGAAGTTACTTTGGCTTCTCAAACTCATCATTTGATGGCCAAATGAAGTGAAAAGTCAAGTGCAGAAGAATACCACTGGGGAAGTCAAACTGCTAAGCTCAGGCAAGCTCCTCACATAAATATTTGAGAAAAGCTGAAGAGGCCAGTACATAGCTCTGTAGCTGCACATAGTTTATAAGCAGGTCAACCATGGCTTACAGGCCACGTCTGTATCATGCAGCTGGCAAAGGGGGATACTCAAAGGCTCTCAAATACCACAGGCCAAGCCTCCGTTGTACAGCTGGAGCAGTGGGGCCTCAAAGGATTCAGTTCCCTGGGAGCGTCATGCACAGACCACTCACAGCGCTCCGAGTTGCAATGGTTTTGACTACAGGAAAAGTTTTTAATTGGTAGTCTGAAAGGTCAAGGAGGTTGGCTACTAAGCAAGCCCATATCTACCTCTAAGCTCTACGTGTGTCTGCATCTTTTACATAAAACCTAGTGAGAGCATCTGTGTAGTAAATATGACTGATTTGCAAGTATAAAACTCTTCACTGCTATTTGTGCTTATTTATACGCACAGAATGGTGCTAAACTCTTCTGAAAGAGTTTGCAATTAAATCCAAGGTAGGCACATCACAAAATACTTACCCTGGAGATCTCCAACTATTACCTGAGTTTACAGATACACAATTCTAAGGAAAAACAAACAAAACAAAAAAATGAATTCACAGAAGCTCTCAACATTCCTGCTCTCCTCCTGCCCTATGTTTGTATTGAGAAAGTCCAAATAATCCAACAGGGTCAATTAACTAGAACTTTAGGGGAGAGGTACAACACAGAACAACTTACATCCAGCTTTTCTACTACTGAGAATTGAAAAATATCCAAGAAAGAACAGTTACTTGGTTTATCGTAGCTTATCCATGTCAATAAGCCTTTAGGTCTTGTCCATTATATGCTGGCCTGGGGACCTAACACATTATGAGGCTGCTCTGATTAGTGCATTACTCTGGTGCAGAGAGAAGCATTAAGAGGAGCCAAATGCAGCCAAACCTCCAACCAAGCACAGTAATAGGCACCGCTCCAAAATCTGAAAGCTACTGCTACTCTATGGCAAACTTTTTTAAAAAAAAAAGAAGAAAAAAAAAAAGACATAGCTATCAAGCATAGATATTGTGACTTAATGCACAGTTTTACCTGAAAAGAAATTCTATGGTTTGGTCTATTTGAATTCATACCTGACCCTAGCTATCATCAGCTTAAACCCTCTAGCTGTCAACAGAACTCTTTCTGTGACCTGGGAACATTTTTCATTTCCTCCTCTTATGGCCAACTTAAGTTGTACCTTGCAGCTCCGGAATTGTGCATTGTATTCAACCTAGATTACACACGGAAGGACGGAGGGAGGGAAGGAGGGAGGGAAAGAGGGAGGGAAAGAGGGAGGGAAAGAGGGAGGGAAAGAGGGAGGGAAAGAGGGAGGGAAA
>NW_028186339.1:1327373-1340123 GCF_003343005.1 Rhea americana
GAGGGAGGGAAAGAGGGAGGGAAAGAGGGAGGGAAAGAGGGAGGGAAAGAGGGAGGGAAAGAGGGAGGGAAATCCTACTTTAGAACTAGTAACTTGAACCCAGAGCTAACAAACCTTTGACAAACCTTTTTGTTACACAAAAATATAGAGAAAGGAAAGGGCAAAGAAAGGAAGAAAAATAAAATTTCTGGACAGAAAATATACCACAAAAAAGTGTTAAAATTGAAGATTTTGCATATTATTATTATTATTATTATAGTCTACATTCTTTATAGACTTCCTTATATACTCCAATAAATATTATCCATAGAAGTAAATGAAGGTATGCGCAGCACAGTTCATGAAGTCAGACACATGTTTATGACAAATACTCTAGACTGAAGGTCCAAAGCCACTAAACAGCTTCTCAGTCTTGCTGATTTGGAAATCTCTCTATGACAAGCTCTCTTTTTTTCTGGAATAAAATTTCTTTGTGAGAAAGTTTCAGAGATAAAGTATTCTACTACTTTCAGAAGAATGAAATAATCTGGCATTTACAGGGGGCAGGAGGGAACCTTCTGAAACACTGTTCTGTTAACAGCAGAAATTCAGTAGAAAGTACACACGTTTCTACCCTGTAGTCAAGGCATACAGCTGTATCTCTGATGCTGTAGCAATTAAAACTTCCAACCTAATATAAAATTCAATGTCTTACCATTTTCCCTGTGTTGTCAACTTTATTAGTATTTGTATCACGTTAGCAATTAAATATTAAAAGCACAAAAATGGTTTGCCATTTTAGCTTTTAGTGTGTTAAAGAAAGGGGAAAGTAAGAAGATACATTAAACTAAGATGTGAACCGGGGAAAAAGAAAAGTGTGCTACAATATGTTACAAGTAGATTGTTCCATAAATCTGTTTCACAAAACTAGTTATATAGACAGAACAAGAACCTATACAGCTGCTCATGCAAGTAATGCATCCAGTTCCCAAAGCAACAATATCACATTGAGAAGGGAGTCTTTTTTTGATATAGATCTAATGGTTATATCCTGAGTCCCACTGAGGAACACGATGCTGATACAGAAAGTAAGGTTTGATTTGATTGTCTTAATATGCACTTCAAACTACTAGAGTCACTGGAAAACTAAAGGGCAAGAAACCCAGACTTCCAAAAAAAAAAAAAAAAAAAAAACAAAACAAATCTGTGCCAATGCTGATAATGCAAATATGCAAATACAAGGAAATAAATTCTGGTACTAGATTTAATGATGGTGAAAAAAAAAAAAAAAAAAAAAAGGCCCAAATCCTCAAAAGTATCTATCAAAGTGATTTCAATCCAATGATCCGGTACAAAGTCAAAAGATGTAAGCTGTTCTAATCCAATGCTTTCAGCTTCCTAAGACTCAGCCTCCACTGTCAGTTGCCAGGGCCCAGCTGACATGTTCTTCAAAGAATCCAAGCACCAGAGCTCAGCAATGCCTAGCGACAAGGCTCTTCAGAGGCTTTCAAACTGACAGCTGTTTGCTTTGGGTTTATACACTGCAAAAACAACTCGGGAGCCAAATAATATAAACAGCACCACGTTCCAGTCCAGGAGTTTTTATTACAATGGGTTTAGCTCTGGGCAAGCTGCCGCAATCAGCACATTTTTGACAGRAAATTCACTATGTTGCTTTTCTTTTTTATTTGAGCAAGAATCACAGAACAACTAACAATATAGAAGACACTCAACTTTACATCAAATATTGTTATACTTAAATTAAGAAATATTTACCTAAAGTATTGGTACCTGTCCTTACACTAACAAAGACTAATTTCATCCTTTAATATAACCACTCAAATGAATTTAAACACATTTAACAAGTTGAATACTTCAGTAGTGTCCCTTTCATTGACAAAATCCTGGTTTGGATTATGTAAAACTTCTGCAGCAACTGACTGATACAAAGATTCCAGTGGCAAAATACTTTTCAAGGAAAAGGTCTTAGCAAATACGGCTAGCTCTTAAGAAAAGGCATCTTATTCTCTTTTGCTTATTAGATTCAGTAAGATACTATGTAAAATACATATGTTACAGACTTCATTCTAAGTTTTAAATTTGTGAATATAAATTGTTTTTTTGAAATCATATACAGGAATCTCTACAGTTGTGTTATAAAGCGAACAAGCTGGTACTTCAAGACAATAAACATGGAAATGCCTAAATGCAGAAACAGTTCACTTTTGAATATGCTCCAATCCTTCACTATGTCACAACTGATAAATCCATCTAGTACATGCTGCAGTCTTCCCCACAGTGAACAGTTTCCTCTAGACCTTCAGCAAAGCAATCTCAAAAAAGGTGGAGAAACGGACCATCTCAGTGCTAATGAAATAACCATCTTCCTTATTCAGACTGTGGGCAATGTTGCCATTTTGCAAAACATTGTTTTACAAGTCACAGAAGCTGGGAGGCTTTCATAGCTAATTTTGATCATTATGCTTCAGGAGTACCTGCTCCCACAGAGCCCAGATACTGCTGTTCCAATCGCCCCTGCTGCTCCCTCCCATTGACTCATTGCTGCCCACCACCACCTTCTCCACTTCCACTCCTCAAAAAAGGGAAATAAGCATGCCAAGCATTTACAGGTGCTGTAGGGCCTGCCAAAGCATTTGTCCTCATGCCTCACAACCTGTAAAAAAGGCAAATATGGGGGGAGGGGAGGGAAGGGGAGAAAGAGCTTTTTCTCCCCTGTAAGGAAGGAATTTTCTGTACATGCTGTCAGCTGTTCCAGATCTGGCCAGACAGCTGCATTTGCTACTTCCTTCACCTTTGATAAACAGGCCAGGGATCACTTTTAAATTGTTTTTGCATTTGTAGGAAGCTGCCCCGGAAGTCTGACCTACTATCTCAGTCAGAAAAACAAGGAAGAGTACAGAATTTAAGAACATTGCAAAATACCTAGTCTTTCAAAATGCCATCACTAATCTTTACAATATCCAGTCACTTAGTAATCATGATAAAACAATAGTGCAAATGCAAATTAGCATTACTCATGTCTAGAAAACAAGTACAAAAAGAAATAAAGCATACAGTAAATAAACATGCCCGAAAGCAACATTACATTCATTCTCCATGAACAGATGAGAGATTCCTAAAAAGTCTACTTCATCTCACCTCAAAACAAACAAACAAACCCCAGAGACTTCCATCATTTGATGTCATCTGACATCTACCATTTGGTCAAATGGGTTAGTGCTGCATTTAAAGAACCACAGGCGTAATGGTAAAAAGAACAGGAAGGGAAGGCCTCAGTTCCTCCAGGAAATTTCAAACACTATGCTAAGGTGAAAGACATGACTCCTGTAAGACGGAAAAAAGTATTACTGAAAACAACTTTTGCCTCTTTTCACAGAAAACTTTAAAGGAGTATCAGGGTTATTTTAGGGCATTCTGTACCCAAATGACATAATACGAGTAAATGGAGTAAATTTAGGGCTTAAGCGTTACCCCTTCTGGGTGCAGCATAAACATCTGAACAAGAACAATGCCATCAGTTCCAGGACACTGTGCAGGCTGATCCAAATCACCCTGCTGGCTTGAACGGTGACAGCAGCACTACGAGCCCTCACAGATTAGCAACCTCAGCAAAGGACTTTCACAGCAAACGAAAAATTGCCAGTATTTTCCTGAATGGTTGAAACACAACAGGGAGGCATCTGATTGATATACTTGTACTCGGAAGTAGGCCAAGCCTTTTAAACACTCATTCACTTGTGTGTTAACCCACATTTTTCTAATGGTGGACTATTTTTATAGTGGTAAAAGAATCGTTCATGACTTAACACTCATGGTATATTATTATATGCTGATTACACAGGTTCTTTGTACACCTCAAAATGCTGGGTTTTTTTGTTGTTGAATTGACCGTTTTGCAGTAGTAATCATTGTAGTTGCCTAGAAACAACATTCTCTATACAGCAAAAGGCAATGATAATTCAGGTATTTCATGTTAGAATGAAACTAATAGGAAATAAAGACTCTGCCCACTGTAGTGACTGACTTCCACATTCCAACGCAATTTAAAAATGATCTAAGTATGTATTTCTAGGTCTAGACCATTTTTTTAAGTAGCCCTTTAAAGCCTTTTTGTAATACTGTTTCTTCACTGAATAGTTTTAAAACTACTAACTTGAAGGAGGTCTTACACTTGACAGTAATTCTTCGCTAAACCATAGACAGACAGTATCAGCACAATATGCCAATATAATGTAAAATGTACTAAGGACATAAGAAAACATTGCTATTAACTACTTACATGCAGAACACAACTCTCAAATACTGAAATCTATGCAAGACCTTCTGTTTCACATTGCAAAATTTGTTATATTTACTTGTCCATTTAAGAATGCTCTTCCCATGACACTGAACTCATAAAAGAATGGATTCTGCCACTCAAATTCAAAGCAAACCTGCACACAGCCATAGCGCAAGTAAGGAAAAAATTATTAGGCTCAAATTCCTTTTACTCTCCATTCTCTTTGAAACAGTATTAATGGATAATAATTGTTCATTTTTCCCTTGAATTTATATTTCAGTCAGTCATTATGCTTTAAAATAAAAACATATGGTCTGAAATGTTTCCTATATACAGCATCATCATTCTATGCAAAATCAGTAACATTAGGTGTCTTTTAATAAAAAACACAAATTCTGGAAGTAAATATGATGCAAGTCAGAACATTAAGACTAATTTAATAAACTAGATCTTTTTCTCTCTTTTTTTTTTGGGCATTATAGGAATGGTTAGTATCATGACAAAACAAAATTGCTGATGTCCAATTGATCATTTTTGAGCCTTAAGTTCCTCGGTAAACCACTAGCATTAAGTGATAACACGAGGACTACCTCATCTCCTGAGTAGTGTTGTGCTGAAATGGAGGCTGCTGGAAGAAATAACAGGAGGAGCTCCTAAGGTGATGCTCTATAATTCACATGACAAGCCAAAAGCAAGAGCCCTGGAGAAGGGCTATCATCTTCCCTCCGTGAACTATTTTTACACCTTTCCCACTACTTTGCTTCGGGGTGTGTGTGTGTGTGGGGGGGTGTTATCTTGTAGCTATGATCCTTATAGAGACTTTGACAAATTCCACTGAGTCAAGAAGGTTGTCGTAAACCAAGCCTACCACAGATATGTATGTACTTATCGGCACTAATTCTGCTGCCTTTTGATTCTGTGATAAAATTCTGCTGTTAGCAGAGTTTTATCACAGCTGAGCACTTTCGAACATACTGTGAGTCCACAAGAAAAATAAAAGCTTGCAGCTTTTACTTGCAAGTACCTCTGTAAAATTCTCTCAGAGTACACTTATCTCACAGTAACTTCCTTTTTAACTATCCTAAAAGAGGTGCCTTTGAAGACACAACCCACAAGTCTTTTACACAGTATTTTAAATAACAAAAACTGAAAAAGCTCTGATTAATTAATCAAAGTACATTTTTTTTCTATTAGATGCTCACCTTTTTCACATGTTAGGTTAAAAAAAAAATCTAGGTGAAGTATTCTACTCCCCCCTCTTACTCTAAGAAATATGTGCAACATTTCTAACTATAGCACAGAAGCTCATTATTAATATTATATGCTGACTTATACAGAAAGAGTTGTTGGTTTAACAATAGGAGTCATTCTCCTGGGAAACAGGCAAAAAAAAAAGAACGGCTCAAGATAAGCTATCGCTCCACAAACATGGGCTCAAAACGTAAGACCATTAAATAACTATATTTTAAAGCTGTTGACATTTTTGCCTCCCCCCATTTAAAAACCTTTTTAAAATCACAGAATGAAAACTCCACAAACACTCTGGTAAATTTTAAAGAGTTATTTCCTTTCAAAGGCCTCAGAGCAGGCAAAGATTCAGAGAAAGGTTTATTTCAGTCGAGCTAACCTGACAAGAGTGGCACCAACTCACAGGTGTCTGTAGAAGTCTAGCTTGCCCATGCAACCATCAAGAGAAGTAAATCTTAAAGGAGGATCATTACGTTTGCTTTTAAAATATTTCTTCTTAGAAGCTTTGTTCTTTATTTTAAATTGTTTCAAGTAAGCTCCCAAATCACTGTTCTTTACTAAGCACAAGTTTCTGAAGAGAACCTCCTTCTAACATTTGACCTTTTGGATTTACGAAAGCTAATTAGTGCATAAAGTACGATTCCCACAGGGAAGCATCACATCTTTCCTCTTCCAGGGCAGGAAATAGTACAAACACGATGTCTTGGGACTTACTAGTAGCTACGTCTGTAGAGGAAAACACCTTGAGATTTCACAGCTGTGGGACTAAAAAGGCCTTCCTTCAGCTTTCTGCTACAAAAGCAAGATATCATGCAGCAATATGAATTGATCAAATGCCTTCTGGAAAGGTAAGATGATCTGCTCTCACTACTCATGCTAGAAGGCTCACACCTCTGAGGTTTGGAAAGTAATTCATCTTCCATTCTAAATATATTCTGTATTTATATTCTTTTCTTCTTGGGCCAAAACCATCCTTTGGCTTAAATAACTCAAAGCTTTTCTTTCTTCTGTGTATTTAAGGAGAGCACTTACATCGCCTCTCAGACTTCACTTTGTCAGGTTGAAAAAGCCAAGCTCTTTCAAGCTACTCTTAAAAAGGCTTACCATCCTTTGACCATCATCTTAATTGCCTTTTCTTGACCTATGACAATTTAAACCCATCTTTCTAAAAACAAGCAGATCACCGTCATCCTTTGCTGTTCCCAAATGATGAGACTGAGCTTATTGGGGAAATTAATATCATCTCTCCTTAAGTGCATTCCCCTGAAACCAACTAATGCCAGAGCAAAGCAATTCCTTTCATAAAATAATCCAATCCACCTCTACAATGAAGATACCTCTCAACTTTGGAATCAGCTAATTTTCTAGCATGCTTTTCATTCTTCTGCAAAGGCTGCTAATGAAAATAGTAAATAAGACATGCTCTGATCCTTGAAGAACTCCAGAAGTAACTTCATATATACAAGCTTAACAGACAAGAAATAAACTTTGATAAATTATCAAGAATCACAGTGTTGAAATACTTCAATAATTAAGGTATTAAACACCATATAAATACTTCTTTGAAGATACAAGATTACTATGATGCAATCACTGTACATGATTACCTCAAATATTTTGAGAATTTGTGCCAGCAATTCACYCTGAAGAAGAACAGAAACTGAAATAAGCTACATTACACACAGAAAGGGTAAGACCAGCAACTCCCTTTACTCAAACTTATACAAAAAGGCCATCATCATATTCTAGTTTTCCCAATAAGTCCTTAAAGAATAGGGAAACAAGCCACTTAATGGAAAGTGGCAGYGTTTCTATAATCCACGTTAAGATGCTTTTTAGCATCACAAAACAGCTTGCAAAATATACATGACTTGTAATTAACTCATTTTCTGTAAGGAAATACATTATACAGTGAACAACGCTTTAATTCTTTAAATATACATTTCTCCAACAAAGTAAAGTTTAATTAAAATTAAAAGCACCTTATAGCATCATCTTATCTCGTTACAGTTGCAATTCTTAAAATTTGTGATGATGATATAGCAAGTACATTAAAAGGATACACATTTAATTTTACCTGTTTTCAGTTCAGCATAACATTAAGAAAATTAATGCAATCTGCATTTACACTCATATAATCTGTTTCCTGTTTCTGTAATAATTATTCTTGCTTTGTTTCAATCTTTAATTTTACAAAGTGCCTTGGTCTTTGCTCTGGGCATGTCTCTGTCTGCTGCAGACAATTGCTGAAGCACAAACTTGTATTTCATTAGTTATTGCTTAATTATAACATTATTTAAAAGAAGTTAAATAAAAATAGACCATTTAATTACTAAGAAAAAGGCAGAAAGTTATTACCCAAGCTGCTCTTAAGTTTTATCATGCTTATCAATTTATACATGTATTTACCTTTCTCTATCTGTATTTCAGCTCTCCATTTCTCTATATAGCTTTTTTGTAAGTGGATCTGCAAACACTTCCACATTCATCTGCATGTAACTTTAATGTCATAAGTGAATACCATGCTCTTTCCATTAAGAAACAAAGCCATGCAGTGCAAGAATACCACCAGATGCTTCATATGCCTCACCTCCTACTCTATCTTACATTTTAAGCAAAAGACAAGCACTACAACCACAGGAGTTGTTCCAGTGACATCTTTAGTCACAGAAAATAGTGAAGCGCTAGACCTGGTATTATAGAAACCCAATGGAAGTTCTCCCAGTTTTTCCCTTGTAACCTGACTCTCAAGTTACAGTATGTTATATATTAGCTAGATCAATCTAGCATGTTCACCTGTCTTCTGCATGTGCTTATGTCCCCTTTGGAAGTTTCTCACTATACTTAGAAGCCTCTTAGAATAAAATTCCCCTGCATTTCTGAAAAAATTGTAAGAAAGCATTTTGAAGGAAAGCTATTTTAGAATGGTCTGTACACATATGCATCTCAACTACCAGTTCATTATCCTCTGGTAGTCATCTAGTGAGCAATCTAACTAAATATGCACTCAGGATTTGTTCTCCCATTCAAGAGTGGACACATGTCCAAGACTGCAAATAATTTCCCTCTCACACAGTATTTCCTTCTAAACCTATCGATTTTTTTCAGCTCTAAAGCATGCAGGACTTTTCCAGTACTAGCATTATCCCATAACAATAAAATAGCAAAAACAGGTTTATTTTGTGCCATTCTTTTTAATTCCAGCTTTTTCCCTTCATAGCCACCTAATTAACTAAACTGATATGTTTACAATGTAAATGAATAGCCAAGTTCACCTATTGTGTGCACAACTTAATACAGAGTCATTTCAGCACTTCCCAGCCACACCTGTTTGAAACCATTTATGCTCAAATGCCTATGCTCTGTTTTTGGACATGGACATCTGAGTATAATTTTGGCTTCCTGATACACAACRGAATGGACTCAAATCCAGCAATTTATTTAAGAAGCATTCACAAGTTTCATTCGTATCTGAAACTACTTTCTGAAAGGCTTATTCATGAATTGTAAAATAAGTATTACTGCTCTATATTATGCAAATAGTAAAATTCTAGTATTGTAACAGAGGCAATGAGCTTGTTATCCTGCCAATCCTGCAGGTAGACAGACATCTTTTTAGAATATGATTTTCAGGAAGTGCTCATGTCTTGCCTTAACTATACTACTTCTGATACTAATGAAGGATTTACCACAGACTTAAATGAGATGAGATTCATCCAACAATGAGCACTTCTGAAAAGCCAACCATTTATCTGTAACTCTGTATGCAAACAATATTGTCACACTTAATAAAAAATCCCTTAAGAGCATTTACATTAATATAAATGCAGGATATCCAAAGGAAGCCATAAAACTGAGTGCCAGAAAACTAAATACCAGATAGCAGAGATCTTCATGAAAAAAAGAAAACATAACAYGATGCCTTCTCAAAATACAATAAATAGCTTCACTCAGGTGCTTAAGAATTCTGAAGCGGCTAAATTCAGAGCCCCAACAATACTTTTACAATACTGAATCAAGCAGATAAGGGCAACTAGATAGTTATAGATCAGACCCGATTTCATTTTTTTGGCATGAAATAAAATTCCTAGAAAAAAGTGACTATGAACATATTTATTGTAGTCTTTTCCATTGTCCC
This sequence comes from Rhea americana, assembly GCF_003343005.1. NCBI lineage: Eukaryota > Metazoa > Chordata > Aves > Rheiformes > Rheidae > Rhea > Rhea americana. Next base: position 1,337,039 of record NW_028186339.1, read on the forward strand.
AAATATATTAGCTTTGGTTACACGAATTATGTTACACAACTTATTTATACAGCTGCATATGAAAACTGAAGAGTATGTGTAACTGCCTAGAATTTAGACCATGTATACTCTTGACAGTCATCCTTCACAAAAAATATGCATATGCCTGCATGGGAGCAGAACAAGACCATGAAGGGAATAGCATTACCTCTCTGCATCTTATTAATCCAGTCCAAAATGGAAGGCTCAAACAAGGCTGGCTTTTTTTCATGCATCAGCACATAAATAAGCATATACAGATCAGTAACTTAAGTCATGTGGATCCCACTGAAGCCTAAGAAGTTACCTCATCTCTGCACCACTCAGGAAGTCTTCCTACTCATGTTCCATTCAGATACTAGCCTTAGAGATGGCAAGCTATGTGAGGACAGGCTAAGCTGTGGCATGCCAGCCACCAGCATACCAAGCTGCCCAGCATGCTCAGGCATGAGAAATCCTCATCTCTTTTACATCAGATATGACCAATAGTGAATTCTGATACCTGCTCAATTTAATATGTAGTCCTAAAAAGATAGTACAGATGTGTRCCTCAACAAAAAAGCAATGGGATTACACACATACCACATGACTAGGGACAAGAGTGCACTCCTAATTGCTTTGCTGCTACTGCACAAATTTTCCTGACCTATCAGGAGAAGAAAAAATAACTAAACCCTAAAATACTTCTGTAACTGAAGCCAACAGAATTCTCAAAGCACAAATATATTTGAGCACTCAGAAGATCCTATTTCATCCAATTTCTTCTCAGAGCAGTTAGCATTATCCTGTTCATATTCAAAGCTTATTTTTTCCTCATTTAAACTGATTACATTTTATGAAAATATATTCAGTTTTAATACGGTTATGCTTTAATGTTTCCAACTGCATTATGTTACTTTCCTTATCACTTGCATTATATACCAACTTCTAACAGCTAGGCACTTTTATTCAGAACACAGGCATAAAACATACTCACTTTATTACGCTAAACAAAGTAGAAAGAGTTAACTCTAGCATTTGAATAATAAAACAAATATTGACAATATTTGCACACTACAGCTGAAAACAACATACTGATGAAGCATGGATCAAGTGGTATTTATATAAAAAGATGGGGAGAGCAGAAATAAGGACAGGACACAAAGGAAGGAATTGGTATGGAACTTGACAGGCCTTTTCTGTTTCCTCTCATTTTTCTCAGCCACAAATTAAAAACATTCATCTAGCTTCATAACTGTTAAAAAGTAATCTAAAGGCAAAAAAAAGATGTTTGCATTGCTCGCAGGCTTACACATCTTACACATGAGCAAGCAGTCACCACCATTATCAGTAMCACAGGGACATCAGCAGTAACATCAGGAACATCAGCTGAAAAGAAGATACCTGCACATTACCTTGTTTTCTGTAATATCAACATAGGAAGAGCTGTCTCCTTCAATCTAAACTACACAAGAAGAATGCTTCCTATAGGATGTATTACTCCTCAGGTGAAAGTCTTCTGCTGATGGGTTTTGTGGGCATCTGAGACAAGAAAGAAGCTCACCCAAGTAAGTTTAAGACAATCGAGCAATTCCATCATTTACCATGTTATGGTAATATATGACTTTTTGCTCGTACCTGATTATATTCTCAGACAGCACAAGAAATTTGACTTATTCACTCCCAGCAATCTATAATTGGCAATGCTTTTATAATATTCAGCAATTCACTTCCAATCCTTCAAAAACACAGAAAAGGAGCAGAGAACTCATGAAAGATAGGAGGCTGTCAATTCTTTCACATAGATTTCTGAGCTGAGAGTACTTACACACTAACATAAATCAAACAAGCACAATCCAATTTAAATATAAATCTTGCAAGGCTTTTTCATTAGTGCATTGTTCATGCTTGTGTCATCTTTTGACTGATTTTATTATATAACGCTGAGAGATTTATTATATTATACTGCAGCTTAACTAGTCATAATAAGATTTAAAAAGTTAATTTCGTTTCACTGTTCTGGAAGCTCCAGAGTATATCACCTCTTGCTATCTTTCCATCCATGCATTTTTCTTAATTTTTCGCTTTCCTGGAGGCCCCAAGTGGGCAGGGGCCCAGGAACCAGGGCAGGAGCAGCGGGTGAAAAGCACAAGTGGTGAGTGGCAGGACTGGCCAAGGAGGCCAGGCTGCGCATGCCGCTGCCCCATGGCACCCACGGACATGTGGGAGGCCATCTCCCTCCCCAGAAGAGACACTCACACAACAAGCACTGAGAATATCATCAAGAGAGGGCTGCCTATAAGTGTCAGCCACGCAAGGGAAACCAGCTGAGGGTCACTGACACAGAACTATCAGTTCATAAATAGGGGTTTGACACCTTCACTATTCCCCACCTATGGTCTTGAAAACTACCTAGAAGAGAGCAAGGACTTTCATGCTAAAGTTACCAGGCTATGTTCTTCTTAGTACTTGAAGTGTTCCACTTCATACATTCACAGAAGGTTTGGGCACAGCTGCCCACACAGCCTGCATCACACACATGCAACAAAACAAAACTGATAAACAGAAGATGTATGTACAATGTGTCACATATAACCTTGAAGCATATAAAAAGCAAACTGAAAAATTCTAGAAGCTAAGTTACTATTAAACTTAGCTTAAAAAAAAGGCACCTCAGATCTCTCCTGAAACACAAAGGCCCTCACCAGAGTCAGCACAAGGAGCGCTGTGGTGGCTTTCCACAGGAGACTTCCCCAGGAACCAGGGGCAGCAGGTGCTGCTACTTTCCATCAGTTTGGAGCAAGCCTTCCACAACACAGTGTGCACAGCATACTATATACTGAGGATTCTCTAGTCTTTCTAYTTGCAACTCATTTAAAAGGGAACTGTTGGTTTCGTACTGATTACTTCCAGATTGCGTCAGATTTTCCCATGTACAGAAACAATTGGCACGCTGAATTTGGTCAGATTGATGCCCTTCCACCAGCTGCTTCACAACTGGTTAGAAAACCTCATCTGGATGCAATTACTCCTCTGCTGCAAATTTTTCTTTCTTTCCTTTTTTTTTTTTTTTTTTTTTTTTTTTTTT
>NW_028186339.1:1340144-1347056 GCF_003343005.1 Rhea americana
TTCCCACTGAAGTCAAAAGGGTGGTTTCCATAGACATTGATGACATTTGGATAAGGTCCCATGTAAAGAGGAAAAATAGGAACTCTTTGTCTACAGGGGGAAGAAGTTAATCTCTTATCCTTAGAGACTGCTCATCAAAGAACTTTAAAGCTGCACAGGATTTTTGTGCACAAGGTTTGATGTACAGCCATAATGGCAAGTATGTTAATAAAAACAATTATTTTTACCAGCATTACTTTATAGCTGCCATATTATGATGTTCCAGTCAGAGTTTAAAATGAAAAAAATTTATGTAAAATATCTCCAAGACAAAGATTCTGTTACAGAAAGACTAAGGTCTTTTCAAAAAGGTGGCAAGTAATCAAAGAGATTCATCTTTCAATTAGAAACAAATTTAGAATTTCATTTATGGATGTTGGGTTTCTCTCTTTTAATTTCCTTACAACTAAGATAAAGCAAACCAGTTTCTGAGTAGGATTTGGTTTTATACCTTTAACCAGCCTCAGAGAAAAAGAATGTATATCATACATACTTTATATTCAGTTTGTTTAGTTAAAGGTAAAACTGTGTAACTGTCCCTAGAGAAGGGAGAATCCATTAAGAACTTTTCCCAAGGTGAGAGTTACAACTGCCATGCAGGTTTTCAACACACTAATCTTAGGGAGATACTAATCCCAAAAGGCACTTTGAAAGAAAATACTCATTTATCTGAAAGACCTCTAAAGAAACCTTGCTCCCAAATTCAAATGTAAGTTATGCTGTCTGTGGTAAAGGAATCTTTGTAATATTCAACCTCAGTACACTCTTTAACAGAGAGCACAGCTTGTAAGTCACATGTTTTTCTTTGCTCAAGCATCTACAATAAATGAAAACATTAAGAAGCTAAATGTGAAAGCCCTGTTTTTACAGTGCTTCTTAGCATATGCAAAAATGGCAAACCATTAAACATAGGTCAATATTTTTGTGAAATGTTAATTTGATTATCAGCAACAAATACCAGTACACAGTCTTCTTCAGCATGTCATCAGTAATGTGGCCATGTCATCACAAATACTACAACTCATGTATTGCATACATGGACTGTCCATAAAAGAAAAGCAACAACTGTATACAGAAAAAAAAAAAAAGCTCTGTGAAATAGTTTGAGAACACACATGTATTTGAGAACTATTTACTAAAAAATTACACAGTTGACATTAAATATGTATTAGTAAAAAGACTGTATATCAAATAGTACATAGAAATTCCTAAAACCTGTCTACTTTTATAGTTTTAGGTTTCTTTAATTCTTTATGCTATAATATGAAATAGTAAATTAAATTAAGGATCATGGCAAACTAAGATTGCAGTAATGAATAATCCTATACATAAAATTATTCACTTTATGTGGTTTGTTCAAATCAAGCCATAGTTAGAAGTAACTGAAAATTATCAGACTACAGGAAATTAGATGATGGTTTCATTCCTTGATAACAATTAGCATATTTATTTTCATTCTAAGAACTCAGAGACTGACTCTCAGTACAGCTCTTTACCTGCTGTTCTTCTAATTCTGTGAGAAATACTAACTACTTTCTGTATATTGTAAAATGAGAAAACTCACTGGAATATAAAACCTGACACTTTTTTTTTTTTTTTTTTTAAAAAAAAAGGTATGTATGTTCAAGAATTACTTCTTTTCATCACACTTTTTATTCCAAAATATTTTTACAGATTTGGTTGAAGTCTAGAAACAGATGTGTAATAGCAGAGGAAAGAGCAGCTAGACTTGCGTGGACAGTAGGTGAGGCGATGGCAGGGAAGAAGAAAATGGGTTTTCCTTACAAGTTCATAAAAGCTGCTGTAAGGCTAGCCACGTTGGACACAAGTTGATAGGAGGGTTCACAGATACCAAGCAAACGTTCAAACATACTAAATAAAGAAAGTCTATTAATCAATACTCTTATTGACCATAATTCTGTTTTTCCTTTAGGCTAAGTGGCAACTTTCACAGACAACATTAATCCTCCTTTTACTACAACAGTATTTCTCCACTTCTTCAGGAAAGAAGAGCACAGCAGAGTAACTCTAGGCTGTGTTTCTTGACCAAGAGAAAAGCAATAAACTGAGCAGTATGATCAATAAGCAATATTCTTTTGTTCTGTTCCACCAATATTTCTCTCAAGGAAAGAGCTTTAATTTAAAGCAAAACTCATCTGTAAGTTCCCACCCTCGCCGCCATCAAATTTTCAATTATTTTTAATAACCATTTATAAGATGGCTTCTATTTAGGGAAACCAAGTCCGTTGTTTATCAGCTCACATTCTGGAAATACTTGTAAAGCTATCAGAATGTATTAAAATAGAAGTTTTCTGATAGTCATACTAAAATATGTGATTCAGAAGTCAGTAATTTTTTTCCTTAAAAAAAAATATCAACTAACAGTCAGTATCATACATAAATACCTATATAATAACTGTGCCTGTGTAAATATCACAAGTAATATTTTCAGAGATAAAGCCTTAACATGTAAAAAGTGATTACAATATCAGTAAAATAATGGACTTTAAGAAATAAAGAAATGCATAACTTATTAACTAAAAAAAGATCTTAATGCATGCAACCACAGTTGGTTTCATTTGCCTCTGTTGCACTGCTGGTAGAACTGTAATAACATTGATTATGTTCAATACTCTATAATGCTTTTCAGCTGTGTATTGTATTTGAAAAACACAAGAACATCCAGAGGATGAAATCTAGTCCTACTGAAACCAACAGAATCATTTATTTTTGGTCAGTTTAGGGGTGGAGAGTGTCTTCATTGATAGCTTTTTTTAAAAAAACAAGACAAAACAAAGGCAGTTGTGAACTTTAACAGTTGTAACACCTCAGGACAGCAAATTAGCAGATTCCAATTGATTCTGAAGCACCAGAACCACCCCCCCCCCTTCTTCTTTTTTTTTTTTTTTTTTTTTTTTTTTTTTTTTTTTTTTTAGTGTGGTGTGATGCTTTCATGTTGTTTACTATCTTTTTTTTCTGAACACGATAGGGAATAGGTGTTTGAGAAGTAAATATTGCTGCCCTAAAACCTCCATACCTTTCTCTGCACGCTCACAACAAAGAACCTACAACAACGGAGCTGACCCACAGGAAAGCTCCACAGCCTTGCACACTGACTGTGGTCAGACCAGCATCCTTCAGATGACTGAACAAGTGCCTTCTTTTCAGCCTTTTAAAGTGAACATCTGCTGGGAAAGTTCACACTAAAGGAAAAACTTACTGTTAAACAATTTAACTTGCTGGTAAACTTCAGTTTATCTACTAAATTAACTGGAAAGTAAGCTTCACAACATGGAAATAAAATACTGAGATTAGTCAATACAAAACAGTGATCATCTCAAAAATGCCCCTCTCTCGCAGAGGATGGGGTCCAGTGTGTAGACACCCGTAACAAAATGCTTGAAACTGGAAATGTCTTACATACAGAATATCTTGTTTTCTGTCAGTAAGTAGAAACTACACACCAATTGTCTTCCATTCACTGTAGCATCTACAGCATCATAATTAAAGTTCTTCCACGTTCCAGGATTACTTTCAAATAGATTCACAAAGGGTATTCAGCGTTTGCCATATAAAATAAAGGCAAATTGATAAATTAATAAAAATGTCATTAACATGGAATGTAATAAACCCTGCATAATCTTGAAAATGATAGAATTTTCATGTTTTCTGGAGATACTGCAAGCTACCCTTCCCTGCTGTGGAGTGCCAGTTTTCAAAGCTGAAATTGTTACCGACTCCTATAGCCAGTAGGAAATTAACATTCACTTTGACAGGAATGTTGCAGTTATTCCATCAAAGTTTGCATACAAGGAAGAAAGTGTTATAGGATGGGAAAATTACATTAACTGTGTTCTCAAATTGCTGCACTGAGCATTGCATATTAATGTATTAATATTTGTTTTTAAAATAACCATCTGCTACTGAAAGACTGGAGTAGAGCACAAGAATGGATGCTAGCCAAAGGAACACTATCGTTAAGAAAAAGAATAACTGCAGATCATCAGCATTTGTTCAACGATGGTAACAAGCACATTAAAACAGAACCTAACCACAGTAAGAACAAAGGAAAGACCTTTCACATAAAAGTGACTTGAAAGTAAAAAAAAAAAAAAATCTTACTCTGCTAAAACTTGGAAAATATAAAAGAATTTTTTCAGAGCCAAAACTGTGGGCAAGTTTTAAAAATGTAGATTGAAACCAACTCTTCATTTCTCAATAGTCAACTCATTCTGGTTGTATATAGAAAAAAACAGATTGTCTTCCTTATCATCAACTAAAAGATGTTTAGATATCTGAAGTCAGATATCAGCTGATACTGAACCTGGATATAGATGAGTATATCACTATCTAAAGGGCACCTCATTCTCCTCCATCCCACATAACCTCCTTAAACTTACTGTAGCTCTAGTCCAGAAATGAAAGTAGCGAACAAGTGCACAGAAGGTGCATGATTCTAAGTTGATAAGAAGCTGCTAAGCTAACTGATGGCAAACATGATCTCGCGAGGCAGTTTGACAGGAATTGAAAAAGGTAAATAATCGTATTTCAAAGCTAGTATTCTCACACATACGCCACTAAACTTTTGAATGCTAAATCATGACAGGGTACATGTAGAACAAAAACTGAGCAGAAGAGTTGAGGATATTTACTAAGTAAAGGACTGAACTATTCTTCTTTTCTTTCTTTTTCTTTTCTTTTTCTTTTTCTTTTCTTTTTTTTTTTTAAGACAGATATGGTGAAGGCTCCCAAGTTCTCAGAGTCAAAAAGTGCATTCAGTACTTCAAGATCAAAGTTTACTCTTTCTTCTTCTAATATTTCTTTTAAGTGCACTATCAGTTTTTGTGCCAGAATACATCCTAGTACTGCTTTCATACTTGTGACCACTTCAGTGAAGAATTTTAAATAAAGCTTAGCACTAATACAGGGAGGTAAGAGCAATTCAGTTTTTACACTGGAAGATTCTATTTCACATTTATTCTATATTTCTTTTAAAAGTCTCATTTTAAAATAAATTATGTAAGCAATAAAGTAATTTAAACAGCAGTAGAGAAATTCTTGTATACTGTCTTTCCTCTGTTTGGGACACCACTATACTTCAGCTGTGGTCCAAGTAAAAACTATCTATTCAAATCTATTCAATTCTACTACAGTACTAAGTCACAATACTGAATACACACACACATATATATGTATATATCTGTGCATATATTAAAAAAAAATACATGAACATACACACACACATGTAAACACATATATATTTATTTATATGACTGAATGAAACAAGTGCCAGAAAAGTCCTGAGCATGGCTTATTTGAATGATTCTTAAGCATGCATTATTTGTAATGCTAATATTTTATTCTCCCCCCCCCCCAAAAAAAAAAAGATTAAAAAAAGTAGTAGTACTAAGGCTAAGTACTGACATTTGCTCATTTTGCTCATAATAAAAATTCAATTCAATCGCTCTTTCAATTTTAAGTTAACATGACAATTAACATTTACAAAATCCAAAATCAATGCCACTGAAAGTGGCAGGATTTGAAGAATTTACCTGAAGTCCAAGAAAGTATTGTTCCTATCTGCCAAATTTTAATTGATATTGCATGAAAGAGTTTTTTGCTGACAAACCACCAAATGAGTAAACTGTTAAAACTTAAGAGTCCACTAGTCTTATACAAGGCCATCTAAGAGATGGTGATAATTAAATGTAGAACAGTAAAGAAAGTTACTGCTCCATCCAAGTACTCCGAAGAATTTACAGTAGTACAACTAAGTTATTTTTACATTATACTAAATCAACTCTATTTTTCTTAGGGACAATTTCATTCAAAAATCTAGTAACAGAAAAGCCAGATACATAATTACATACTCAAAGAGAATGAATGCTTTGTAACATAAAGAGACAGATGGCTTCATTTCAAATTCTGTACTCCCTCTTTTTTAAAGTTCTCTTGTGGTCTTATTGTATGGGTTTTTTAAACTTGTTTGTTTACATCTGTCACCATATTTTGTGAACTATGTGGCTGCTGAATAGAAAAAATGTTTAGTTTTTGAGATGGGAGCAGATTTTGCCCATTTATCATAATAATTCTCTAAATTGCGATATAGTTATTTTCTCATTAAGAAAAATTTGAAGTATAATATGATTTTATTGCTTTGCAGTCAACAAAAGCAACATGGAGCATTTTAAAAAATGAAATTGTGCTTCTGGATCAATAAAGATCACAGCTATACGGGCAAGCTATCGCTGAACTCTGACAGGTGCCCTTTTTTCTCTGAATAAGTATGTCCATATTTACAGCTAATTGGACTAACCTTGTCTCCACCAAATAAAATAAACTTTCTACCACTGCATAACAGCTACAAGACCCAAACTGAATATCAGATTTAATAATTGTCATAATGGTCTTGTCATGTATTTCACCTCCATTTGCTACAAAATAATTATCACATACGCTTTATGTTCTGTGCATGCACTCTATTTATATCATTGCTCTCTGGGTGCCCATGAACAACTAAAGATTTCCATTAGATTAAAAAAATAAATAATTAAAAAAAAAGACATTAAACATCAGAAAGACAGATTTGCTATCAGTTTCAAGGAAAAGCAGTCCCTTCCAGAGAGGAGCATGATAGCTTTGCAAGCTATTCCCCCTTGCCCTTCCCCCCGCAGACAAGTCTAGGGAGCAATGGTAGCCCTTCGGGGCAAGCCAAAACTCAGCACCTTTCCCAGGGGCTCTGTGGTGGTRAGGATTCACCCTGGCTGCCAGAGCCGCAGCCCACTGTGAGATCTCCGCTTGGGCCCCAAACCCTCCTTCCTCTCCAGGCAGCCCACTTGCCCCACATCACCCAAGAAAATCCATCCCCCCCCC
>NW_028186339.1:1347093-1433016 GCF_003343005.1 Rhea americana
AGATACCATACAAACATTCAGGAAAGAGACAATTTCTCCTCCTTTCCACTCCCCTCCTCACCAAATTACAGGAGAACGAAGTATGGAAACAACATGTTCTAGCTTCACAGCTCTATTAGCAGAATTTCTTCCTGAAGCTCGTGACCGTTATTTACTTGAGAGAGAATATCAAATTTGTATTCCGCACACACACGCATAAGTACAAACCTCTTGCCAACAACTAGGAGGAAAATTTTCACACCAACTACTCTACAGAAAATGCCAGTTTGCTTTGAACAAAAAAGTACACTAATAACTGAAATGTTCTCTTCTCTCTTCATCCAAATTTGTGTGCCTGCGTGCTTTTATGACGTTAAAAGATAAAGAATATTTTAGAATATTTTTAGATCCTATAATCTCCATCTCCATGGTAGCTCACTATATGCTTCATGAATAATTTTAACATTGATAAACATTTTGGAGCCAATTGAAACATACAGAACACATTAAGTGTAACAACAGACAAGAATTAACATGGTGCAGGATTAAGCTACACATACTGCTGCAATAAACTTCTTAAGCATACTTCTTAAACTTAAGCATACTTCTTATTGTTATAAAGTGTAGTAGACTGGAGAGTGTGACTATCTGAGCTAGTTTGCAAATAATAATGTTAGTCAGATGAGAATGAATAGTAAACAGTGATTTTTTTATATTAAGTCAAAAAGATACATTTATGCATTTCAATTAAAAATCTATCTTCTTTGTTCTGAAAGTCTGTAACAGTATTACGGAAGTTGCCACTGGAAGCAGTGCCCAGGGCATCTCAGAAGGTGTGGGAACACTTCTATTCATGGAGAAGAAAGGTTAACTAAATGTTAAAATGATGAACTATGTGACTGGAACCAGCTATAGCAAAGGTTCACTAGCACAGCATTCCACAGAGACAGATACAGAGCTCCTTCTCAGCCATCATAATGATTTCATTTCACAATGCATTCTAACTTTCAACAGAAATACTTCCTTAGCAAGTATAGAGGTAAAAGCTTAATAATTAAGAATAAGAAGGAAAAATGTAGGTTTCACAGTCAGTCTCACAGCAACTTTTTATTAAACTTATGCATACTACACTGCAACAGTCAGGTCTTTCAGCTGGTATGACATAAAACAATTGAACAGCTGCTATACCACCAGTCTGTGTTTGTGTGTGAGCAGATATATCTATTCATTTATTTTTACACAGGATAGAATTTCCAGTAATATTCAAGTCCTACTTTGGCAATTTTGTTTTTAATCTCTTTCCACCTTACTCTGTCACACTGAATAGAGGACATGTCAACCATCAGACTTATTTTCTGTTCTCACATGCTCCTACATTATACAGATGTCAAATCAGGAAAAATGGTATTAAATAACCAAAAATTACTAATAATTAGGCAATAGCAGCACAGATTATCTGAAGAGACCCATTTCTTCCAAGTGGTAAATTATTTTTTAATTATCCCATTGAGATTTGTGCTTCTAATTGCAAATACTTAAAGCAAGCAAAAAAATATGCACTAGGGAAAACCTAGATTATTAGTAATTGTGCAACTTTCTACATAGGTTTCACACACACACACAAAACCCCACAAGTAGTAACATATCTTTTCAATTAAAAAAAGAATCTCTTGGAATACTTTTTTATTCAGGTGAGCCTGAAATTGAACTGCATGAGGAGGATAATGAAATTGACAATTCAATTTATAATGTCCAAATAAACAATTTTATTGAAGTCAAAATAAATTGAAACCAGAACTATTTATAAGGTGCAGATATAACCAAATGAAATGGATTCTAAGCAGCAGACATATTTTATTAACTGAACGGTAGATGAACTCAATATATGCCTATTTATTTTGCATTTGAGAAGCACTTAATTCATTCCAATACAGTTTTGCAGATCCAAAATCACTCCTGCGCCCTTTATTGCTCCTTTAGATGAGATGGAGAAAAGAATATTATTTAGGACCTGGGAATTTAAAGCTTATTTCAGTATATACAACCTTCAAGTTAACAGTTCCTAAAATACTAGGGAAAGGAACTGAAAAAGTCCCCAAATTCTCATTGGATCTCTGCCAGCACCACAGCAATCACCATTTCAGGAACAACGTATTTGCTACAGTTTTTGAGCAGGACAAGTTAAAGAGAGCATGGGGGGGAAAGGGTCTCTGTGTGTCTGTGTCCATGCCCGTGTAAAAAAATATATATACACATATATACTTTATTTTCATAGTCAGTGGTCATCCAAGCACAGTATAGCTGCATACTGCTGTCCTCTAACCTCGTCCAGCCAACAACATAAAACAAAGGGGATAAACAGCACTAACAACTGGTTTTCCTCTGGTTCAACTGTGAAACTGTTTCCACCATCCTCCTCCCATGCCCTAGCAATCCCTGAAACTGATCTTACAGAGGATACATGAGTTCTTCACCTCTGCCTCCTAAGGAAACCCTTCCCCCTCTACAGTCTGTACCTTTCTGTTCAGTTCAGCATAACTAGGAGTATATACTGAAATCCTGAGTGTTATTTTTAAGATGCTGCCTCTAATATGGTAATCACTAAGTTCCCCCTCCCACCAACAATAACATTTTCAGGTGGTAAAAAACAGAATATTATATCCTTATTACATTAATTTCTGAGGTCAAAATGCCCTGCAATGACATGCACTTAATAAAAGTGTTGACTACAAAATCCTAATGGCTAATTTGTCACTTCAACATTTCATAATAAGCATTATCAGCCTCTCTCAGGATCATGACAAGTGAGAATAGTACTAATGTGGTTCGGCCACATACACTTCTAATAACATAGCTCATGCACATGTTTTCTACTTAATCAGCCATCTGTCACTGACTGTAGGCTTCACTCAAAACTTGAAGAGTAAGGAGAATATTATGTAATATTTAAAGTCAGGAAGAAAAAAAAAACACCCCAAAATCCATTTCATAACTACATTTTTTTAAACCAATATTTTCATTGCTAAGGGTTGAAATCAGTACATAAGGACATAAGGTGCACAGATTTCAGCTCTGTGGGTGCAATGCGTAGTTTATAGGTCAAGTGAAAACCACAGTCAGCATCTAGTGAAACAAACTGCTGACCTTGCAAACTGGAAAAAAAAAAAAAAAAAAGCAAGAAGAACATCTATCTGAAGCCACCTACATTTCATACACACAGCGTAGTTTACATCCAGTGATGATTCCACTATTAGCATCTAGTCAGAAAAACTGCTGACCTTGCAAACTGGAAAAAAAAAAAAAAAAGGCAAGAAGAAAAGTCAAGTATGTCTCTTGAGACAGAGCCTTCAGATGAGGCAGGACATACAATAAATACATAAAGATTAATAGCCTTTATTTTGGGCTCCCAGACAGTTTGGTAGGACAATGCTGTCTGAAAGAATCTTGATCAAATGTAAAAATCTTCTTGAATATGCAGCCGAATTTCTCACCACCTCCACATTCTTTCATGATTAACATACTAACTACCACGAAACGAAGATGTAAAGTTGAAAAGCACACCCCATACCTCAAAGATGGAAATCAGGACTCTATTTAAATTAGATCTATTGACAACATTACCACAAAGCCCAAGTATTTTTGAGGCAACAAATATGTAGGGCATTCAAACTTGTAGCCATTCAGTAATTCCCTAATCAAAAAATTAAAGCATGAGAATAGAAAAAATTAAACATTTCTATCTAATCTAGCACTCCTTTCTCTACAAGTAAATATGTTTTAATGAAATATAACACTTTCATGATCCAATTAACAGAAAAAAACTGACAATTAGCCTTTGCAGTAATTTCCAAAAGCATTTTAATATGCAGACTCTCCTAACAATCCTCATTTTCCTCAGTGCTGCACTTACTTTTCAAGCCTTTATCCAGAGAAGAAACAGTGTCATTGCAAAGAAGCCACTGTACTTAGAAATTCATCATATACACAATATAATAATTTTAGTGTAATTTTGCAATTGTGATATTTAGGTACAAACTGTCTTCCTAAATTATCAGCACTATCTTTGGTGTGCTTATTTTCTCAATATGTTATTAGAGGAGGAAAAAAAAAACATAAACAGCAATGTATAGGATCTGGCCTAAAATCACAGAAACTGAAATAGCTGTAATTAATTGGCTATTCAATGTATCATTCAGCACATGAGCAAAAGATGACTTGTTAATTGGAGAGGGCCTTTCAACTTCAATTTGTTCAGTTTCTGTGGTTAGAAAAGATCCCTTAAGTAACAGCAATTTTTTTTTAATTGTCATTATTACTATTCCAGTTAGAAAGGAACCCCTAGAAGGCCTATAAAACAAAAAGAAAATTTGACACATTTGCATCAGATTTTCTTCCTTTTATTTAATCTCTAATGTAGCTCGTAATTAGACACTAGTATTTAAGGGCAAATGAGTAAGAAAAGGCCTCTAGATGCAAGATTTTCAAAGCTTATGTCTGTGAGTCAAAGATTTTTTGGCACGTTAACATATTTAAAGGAGAGAAGAGTGGCAGAACTTAACAGGTCACCTGTATTTTCAGTCATCTGCTTCAAAATATACCTCATTACAAAATGTCAGTGTGTTTTTTTTCTCCCAAATATGGATCAGAAAGCAAAAAAACAAAAGTCTACAGATTTTTTTTGTTCTTTCTTCTGAAGGAAATAAAATATACTCTCTTGCCCTTTAAAATTTATCATTCTACTTCAAGACATGAGCCTTTTTCCCCACATGCAGAGGAGATATAAAAACAAGCATTTAAAGTGTCAAAGTCAACGTACTCATTCCAAGACTGTAGATATAAATATGGGTTTTCCTATGAATACAATTTATTTAGAATATTGTACAAAGTAAAAAACCAAGACTTGTTCTCTCTGAAATTTCAAGACAAACATAAATTTAATCAGAGAGAAACATTTCTTTTCTCTACCATGTTAAAATTCAAATACTCAATAAAACCCTTTCTGAAGTTTAGTATTATTCCCATTCAATGGCACTGTAGTTATCCTTTGAACAGAACGATTAAATGATCAAGCACTTCTCAAGACTGCTTTGGACAAAAAGCCAGACTATAGCATTCTAGCTCTAACAAATTTAACGAAATACATATTCTGTTTGAATATGGATGCTGTTGATCTATAATTGCAAAGTTGCCTACTAGGCTGCCATTTCACTGGGCAATTCACTAAGCACACAATTATTTTAACAGGAACAGAGTATGCTGACACAAATATATATAATAGCACATACTGAAGACAAGAGATTAAGTCCCTCAAAGAACTCAAATTTTACTACTAGGTTTGTGTCATTTATAGCATCACTGTGAAAGTAGATGCCTTCCTATTCTGAATTGTTCTTGGACATAATTATTTACAAAAATTACAATAATTTTCACCAATCAGTTTTCCTGCTCTGAGTGCTGCTACTGAAGTAGAAACCTGAGTCAGGCAGGAGCAGAAAGAGATTTCAATTCTTTGTTTTCTGTCCCAATGTGTTAAGTTTTATGAATTTTCAGTCCTTTTAGAATGATTTTGTTTCCTGATCAACTCATGTTAAACACGCACTAAGAAAAAATTGTCTTTCAAAAGTCTAAGAACTAAAGTGAAAAAAGATTTATCAGAATAAAAATAAACTGAAATCAAAAAAGAATATGATGCTTACTACTACGTCCTCATTTCTCAGTTACACGATGCCCTCACATGTATATCAACGTGGTTAAAAAGGTGAGCAACAAATAGAAACATGGAACACTTCGTGAGTTTTCACACACAAGGATACCTCATCAGTGAAATCGCAGAGGCACCTGAGCTCAAGCCCATGCTGTTCAATGTTCATATGCAACCTGGGGCTACTAGTAACATGATGAAATCTGCTGACAGTTTAAGTATAATTGACTGGAATCTTCAGCCTGCAAAGTGGCAACTGAGAAGAGAAGTGGTAGGTCTTACAGCTGGGACTGGCATAGAGAAGGAGGATAGGGAACAACTTTTCCCTGTCTTTTCCAATGCAAGAATTAGGCAAAGATCAATTAAATTAGCAAGAAGCGAGTTCAAAAGAAGCTGATACATACAGCTAAGCTACAGCGAAGTTTGAAAAGGCTCAAAAAGTGACCTGACAAATTCACAGCAGAAAAACGACAAACGTTAAATAGAAGGAGACCACCTACACTCAAGAAGTCCCTGAGCTACAATTCAAAACAGGTTGAGAGAAAACTCTAGGAAAAGACTGGTGTGCTCATGTTCAGTATCCCACTACAGCCAGTCATGGAGAAATGATACTACTCCAGATGGACCAGTATAACCTTTCTTATGTCCTTATTAAAAAACAGAGAGAACACTAAAATGAGTTCAAGGTAAGGTTTATACTTCTTCACTATCCCTTAGCTCTTTCCTCCATTAGAATACTTTCCCATAGAGCTCATTTCCATGAGTAAATTAAATTCTTTGCGCTTTAGAGTAAAAGATTCAGAACAACAGTTTTTATTAACAACTTAGGAACTTTACCGATAACACAGAAACTAAATTATGCTGTTTTGATAGACAACATTTACTATATTTCTTCTTTTTACAATAATGTTACGTTCTTTTAAAAAGACTGGGCTGTGCAGTGCCTCTTGGAAGGAGAAGGGTGTGACATTCACAACCGAACTGGAGACTGCAGGGAGGAATGGCCAACTCTCAGAGATGGCAACAAATCCCCAAAGCACAGTAGAGGACCAGGTAGCATTTGCTGCCACACACTTTGCAAGCAATTGAAATCAAGGTTGGGAGAATGAATCCACCTGCCAGGACACAACAGTCAAGGAAAGATGTGTGTATAAACCTTTTAATTTCTTTTACACCTTCCCATATCACTTCACTTCTGAGTAGTCAATTCTAGTTTATAGTATAATAAAACCTGTTTTTTTTTCCTGTTTCAAAGACTTCCAGTATTTATTGGAGAAAAGCTCTATATAGATCCACCTCAAAGTCCTGCCTGGCATTGGGACCCCACATAGCTCTGTGCCAGGGGATGGCTGGCAACACAAACAATTTCCACGGGGGCCCAGTTCTCAACTTAGATGTGCCCAAGAAGAAATGATGCTGTAAGTATCAGCAATTCCACCAGTACTCTAAGTACAGAGACATTACACAGATTAAGATAGAGAGAAAATGTTCAACTGATCATTTACTAAATGCCTGATAAACCTGCCATTCAAAGAGTGGTCTTGAAGGAAAGATATAATCACCCCACTCCCCCACCAACACTTTCAAAATGGATATGCTAAAAATTTATTTAGTCCAAAGTTAAATACAGGTACAAAATTAAGTACAGGTGACTTTTAAATATGCCTCAACTTCCCTTTTTTAAATCTTTAAAATCTGTTTTAAAAATAATATTATATATATACAATTTCCAGTAAGTGCAACCTGAATCACTGACTTAAAAAAAAACAAAACAAAACAAAAAAAAAACTTATTAACTCCTAGTACACTGCATAGTGCTTTAAGCCAGATAAAAAAGGAAGTGACAGACTAAAGATCATAGACCTTCAAAATATCTGCTGGCCATAATCTGTTTAAGATATACGACGAAAAGTAGTATATTTCTTCAAGTTTCCGATTTATTTTAATGGAAAGTATCTAGAGGCTGTCTTCATATTTCATTATATAAAATACATCTTCACAGAAAAGCATATCATGTTTTGTTACGTCAAGTATGCTTGGAAAAACATTCACTTAACATATAAAATGAGGTACCAAGCTAAGTTTTCCATTTGGGGCATTAGATTGACACTCATGTAAGAAATCCTGAAGCTGAGTTCATTCTTCTTAGTTGCACAGATTACTGGAAAGGCCGAGCTCAGTGCTTGCTCATTTCAACTTCTTTTTGGAAGAAATCAAGGTTTGCACTGAAAGGCAATCTAACGTTATTCCTCTGTAAAATTATAGAGAAGCAGAGCGGAGTAGCTGGGAACCAGAGAGAAACACAGTTTTTGGAGCTAGAAAATTGAAGGCATATGAGAGGATATAAGCACGTGCCAGCATATGATGAACAGCAAGAGAGTGAGAGGAGTAGTGATGAGAGTTAAGAGGTAAGCAAATACATATTTGGAGAAGTTTTAGAATACATAAAGTAGAAATGGCTAAACGTTACAAAGAAACAGAGAATAAAGAGACTGCTTAAAATAACTTGTAAAACAAGAAAGTGGAAGAAATCACTGACAAAAAAAAAAAAGACTGTAAGGAAGGAAGGAAGTACACAGCGAGTAAATAGAGAAAGTAAAGACAGGCAAACAGAAGACTGTTTATTGAAATAAAAGAAGAGCAAACAAAATCAAGGAGCTGATACAAAAAGTTACAAGAATTCGTGTTAATCTGCTCAGCACATCAAACATAAAAATGTAAAAATTAAAACCCTAAGATAGATGCCTAGCTCATAACTGGAGTTACAGCCCTAAAACTCCTAGGAAGTCTGGCAGGCAGTGGCTTTGACAACACAAGAACCTCATTCAAAACAGTGGAGAGAGCATATCCCCATGCAGGACAACCTACCGAGTATCTTTATACAGCCTAAATAATTACTGTTATCGGCTAACCGATCACTGAGATAGAACAGAGATAAATTTAACAATATATAAGAAGTTATTTTAAGAGAATAATAATCTTTACAGGAGAAGGAGGACACAGAAAATGCAGCTAAAGAAAAGGCTAGTTGTAAGAACTGACTAAACAGTCTCCAAAACAAAGGCAC
Source organism: Rhea americana (assembly GCF_003343005.1). Lineage (NCBI taxonomy): Eukaryota > Metazoa > Chordata > Aves > Rheiformes > Rheidae > Rhea > Rhea americana. Next base: position 1,355,841 of record NW_028186339.1, read on the forward strand.
ATTTTAGATTGACATAGAAATATGTAAATATGTAAACCCAGATACTGCAACTCACTGCAAATGAGGGAGACATTTGTGCAGGCTGCCTACATCTTGCACTGCAGGGCAATGGCCTTAAAAACTTCCTAGCTTTTCTTGTGCAAGCAATATGCAATATTTGATGTGTGACAGGCACTGTGGGAGTGCGACAAGGTGGGAGACACAACACTGAACATGTAACTACAAGTTGGAATTTTAATTTTGGTTATAGAAGAATATCGCTTTGATTCAAGAAAGGTACTTTGCTGAAATGAGACTACAGCACAGCTTTACAGTGATAAGTCAAGAGAAGATTATGCCGTCAAGCAATTGCAAACAATATGAGCTTATTATTTCCATGTGTGGGGTGGCGGGAGCCTAAGATAAAACAAGCATAGCTAAATAAGAGCTACTAATAAATTACTCACACACAATCCAGCTCTTACCATGACTAAATGTTTAGCATCTAATTCAAGTAAAAACATTCTGAAAGTCTAGAAAAAGTTCTTACAGATAATCTACCCAAAGATTACTCCAGGAATGCATTCAGCTGTTCTGTGCAGCACTTGGTACAGTTTGCAATACATATTTTAAGAACTGAGGAACTACCAAGAAGATATCTGATTCTAAGATTTAGTATTTTAAGTCTCAGAACTAACCCAGTGTTAAATAATGAGGAAAAAATATGAGGAAAAAAAACACTAAGCTGATACCTGTTGAGGTCTGTTTATAAAGTAAGAATGTACTTACTGCTGCATTTGAAGTAACCTGAGCAACAAAAACATTTGCCTTCTAAAAAATTATGCTGTACTTTTTAAAGTTTTTTCAAATTAGCCTCCCTAATTATGTTTCTATGCAATTTCGATACTCTTAGATTTGTCAAAACAAAGATTTTTAATTTCTCTAGTGTATTTAATTTTGTGTATTTAAGATGCAGCTTCCTCTTCTCATAATCCCAGGGCTCTTCTGCACAGGATAATTAAATAAATAAATAAACAAACAAACAGAGGCTCAGACAATTTTAGTTCTAAACTTATTTGTGGGTTGATGTAATGTCTGTTTCTAGAATGCTACATGGAAGAAAAGATATTTTTCCAAACAGTAAAAACAAACCAACCAATAAAAACAAGATACGAAACAGTAGTAGATGAAGTATATGTACTTCATTAACATCTTGGTATTATTTGAGGTTTTAAGAAATAAATGTAACTAATGAAGTGAAACTCAGGTCTAAACAGACAGTTTTAATCCTGTCTACTTTTATCATTAAGATACCAGAAGGTTTATGTCAAATAACCAGGACTGTGAATTTGATTTTTTTTTTAATATATTCTAGTACAGCAGAAGATTTATTTGCATATCAATTAAAACACATATRCAGCAGCTTAGCCTCACTCTTACATTAAGTTTTTGTCATCTCACAATGAGATTTTTCATTGAAGACAATTTTCAGTTATTTACAAATGTCTTTTTAAAAAAACAGCTCTACAAACACATTTTTTCTCCTAGATGAAAAGGTTTAGCCTGACTGCTGCTTTGCTCCCAGTAAACACCAAATGTAATCACTGCCAAGTCTTACGGATCAACTAGATTGTACAGTAAGATAAAATTAAAAACATATACACATGCGCACACAAACATACACCCCTAAAAACAAACACATGCAGCTGCATTAGGAGGAGAGACTAGGAAGGCTGAGATTCCTCAGCTGAGACAGCAAATTGAGAAGGCTGAGATGGGATTCAGTACAGATTTACAAAATTACAAAGGTAGTGGAAAGGCTCAATGCAGAACTGTTGTTCCCACACCACAAAACTAAAGGGCTCTTGAAGCTAGGAAGAAACCAATTTAAAACAGGTTAAAAAAAGTATTTCTTTACCCAGTGAGTAGAGAGCCAGTGGAACTTGCTGACCCAAGAAATAGCGAGGGCAGGCCATAACAAGTGGTCAAAGGACCCACAGATTCCAGCTACTATCACATTTATCCTGGTACCATCTTCTCTATTAGCTCTCCAAAAAAAGACCTACTGAGAAATTCAAGCTAACAGATCGTTCTTTTAAGTCTATCAATCAAGTCAAGTGATAGGCGCCCCACAAGCAAGTGTGGGACTCAGAACGGGGCAGCCCACATAAGAGACTTTTGCTCTGGGGTGCTCCCCAAGAGTTAAGACAGACGGGTGTACCATGGCAGGAGTCACCACATGGTGAGGTTGCTGTAGCCCTCCAGTGACCCCATGATTGCTGAAGAAACCTAGTCAGCAATGGGGAAGTGATACCGCGGATTCACACCACAAGCATCTAGGAACTGCGGAATTTTGCACTGGGTTATCTGTTGAAAATGCATACTGTTACCTGTTGAATATCCATACTGTAGTTGTTTATATATGTACCGTTATCTGTAGACCATCCATACTGTTGGTATGTGTACTGTTATCAGCTGAGGCCATCTGTCCTGTTGTGTAACTGTGGTCTGGCACTGATCAGTTAATTGGACAACGAACTAAGCTCTGAAAGGCTAAAAGAAAGCAAGCCACATACCTCTGTGTGGACTCCAACTCACCATCAGCTGGCCTATGGACCTGACAACCCACTCATCAGCAGAGATGCTGCTGATGCCAACTGCCAGGGAGAACCTGAATTATCCTGGTGCTGCTGGAGCATGGTGAGAACAATCCAGGAAAAACTACACTGGAGGGGTGGCCTCATAAAGACAAAGAAAGGGCAAGAATAGTCATTATACCGTGCATTGTGGCTTAATCATGGGAGCTCTGATTATATATAATCACAGCTCCACCACGTGCATATGTGTGCGTGTGTATGTATGTATCTCTAATTTTGTTGTATTTCTAGCTTTACTATACTTTTTAGCTTTGTTTTGTACATTGTCTGGTGTTAACTGTTTAGTGTTGTCCAGTGTCCATCATAGTGTAGAACTGCTTAGCTCCAATAAATTCTTGTACTTGACAAATGATGATCTCTCGAGTTCAGCATGACTAATCTTGGAATCTGAAAAAGTCTGGATGTCCCTCTATCGGCAGGTCATATCAAGAGAAGTTAACTTCTCTTAGGATTAAAGATGTTCCCATGTGGGAGGGCAGGCTGTGACTTCTGATGTGGTTTCTAGCTACCCAGCACACTCAGAGCTCATCGCTTATCATCAGCTAGCACTCAGGCAAGTAGTCTTGAGAGAACATGTCCAGAAAAATGCTAATTTGAGGGCAGAACTAGCCTATCTTCACTACAACATGCTCTTAGTACCAGTCAAACCTCCTGGATAAATATACGTTTTCCACTTGAAAAAGCACTGATCATCTGGGAATATCAAGGTTTAACCTTTAATTTCCTATGCAGCAACAGAATTAGGTTACTTTGATTTTATTCAAAGTAAGATTTCTATAAGCTTTCTAACTCTAAAATTTTATTTCCTAGACACACATGGTTTACAAAGAAGCCAAGTAAGCAGATGTGAGGAAATAAAATTGATAATCTTGGATCTATTTCTGCTAAATTGACAAGCCCATTTCTATAAACTAGGTATTATATACATCATACACCAAATAAACTAAGCATTTTAGTCTGTGGACTACCTCACAGACAGATCTATCCAGAGAAATTAGAAACACTTATCTTTGAATGCCTCAGGGGAAAAAAAAAGCAAATTTGTAAACCTACTCATAGACACCATTCATATGGCACAATAGATACAAAATCTTGGATTTTTATGGTCTCAGTCTGTACTTCTCATAAGAAATACATCAACTTCAGAACTCTGGTAAAGAAAGTAAGTCAGCTCACAAAGGCAAGAGCTCCTGCAATGTATGAACATACTGCAGCTGTTACATATTCAGGGATTGTGACATATTGTCAATCTTTCTGTGCTTTGCTTCTTTCATTTTTTTTTCCTCAGAAGACTAACTCTGAAGTGAAAAAATAATCAKTCTCTAACCATCTTGAGAAATACAATGCTGGCATGGCTCATGAAAGCCAAAAAAGCTTACGATATACAAGAAGGTCTTGAAATACACATTGACACAGCCATGGGAAAAACAGATTCACCTCAAGAATATCTGAGGACAGAAGATCTGATGAAATTTGATGATACCAGTGCAAAACAATCTGTTGTACTAAGTATCCGAAATTTTCTAAATGAATGCAGAAATGTCTGACAAAGTTTGTCCTCAGAAAAGGAAATAGAAGGTTTTACTTCTATGTGTACTTCTTACTTATTATGAACAGGAATAAGACCAAGGGCCACAGCCAGTCTACATCTCATGTTCCTTTATCACTTACAGATCATTAAAGAGAAATGAGAAATGTTGATGAATGACAGTGTCCAACTGAAAAAGCCTGGAAACTGCCAGTACACGTAACAAATTGGTACAGCACTATGCTTTTTAAACCTAGTCTTCCTGCACATACACACACACATATTTATTACATTTCTCATAACACGTATTTTGTTTTCAACTCAGATGACTTTTTGTCCAGAAACTATTTTAACAAACATAAACCATGTTCTCAAATGAAGAACTAAGCACCATTAACAACAAGCTTTTTAAGAAGTAAAAATAAAAGACTCATATTATTTCATGCTTTCTAGAACTTGAGTTATTGGCAGCCTTTGAGAGCCCCATCTGCCTGTGTTATCCCAGGACAGTGGGCAGAATATACTGGCTAAGGCAGCTCAGGTGCAGAGAACACAGGTTTTTCACAATGTTTTGGAAAGTAGTTGTATCAAAGAGACATAAGTCAGTCCTAAGAAATAACTTTATCTCATTCAGTTTGGAAGAAAACCAGGATTCAACACTACAGTTGTACAGACAAAGAAGTGGCTATCAGTATTTGCCTACTTGTACTTAGACAAGTCTTCCACATTCAGAAGAAAGTGCAGTTGCAATCAGGGTCAAAAGAGTAGAAAAAGAGAGCTCAAATAGCATGGTGTCCCATGAAACTAAAATCAAGTCAGTAAGTAATATCTGTGCCTGAGGGAGATAAAGTACCTTATAAAACAGCAATAAATTGTTACATATATAGTTGATAGAACCATTAAATAATGGTACAAGGCCATGTTGCCATTGTTATCATTGGTATTACGAAAAAGAACAGCAGTGAACAACCGAAACAGTGAAGCAGGCTAAACATAAGTGTCCTGTGCCCTTTCAAACACCTGGCCTATGCCACCCAGCTCCCAGGTGCAAGCAGCAGAAGGGTGTCAGGCACCTACGGTTTGCCACCATACTCCCATCCTGCGTGCCCATCACATGAGGATGGCTTCGCATACCCAAACCGTCTGAAATGGCATTACAGTCAGACATCCAGGCACACAGGAGCAGCTGCTGGGGCTCACAGGGCTGGAAGAGCCAGCCAGGCCATCAGCTCTTCACATGAAGGTCTCCAGAGCGGGGGCTAACAAAGCACATGCCCCGCATCTTCTCCTAGGGGACAGCGGATACGGGGCTCACTGCGGCTACATGATCACACACTCACTCACCAGTCTGAAAGAGTACATGACTTCTAACTGCAGCTTCTGGGGACACACTTGCCTCACCCCACCAAGGCAGATGGACAAGGAAGCAACAGGAGACAGGATGCTTAGCTGCTGTCAACGGGCCAAGTACAACGCAAATATATTCTTAGTTCTGAGGGGAGAAGAAGGGGACATCTTGCTTTTATATTTTAACTCTTGCCCTAAGGAAAGGGACTTCTGTGAGGCTGCCATCTTGTCTACCCATCCCCCCTAGAGTAGCTTTTGAGCCTGTAAGTAAATTCAAGAGAGGCATAGAGATTAAAGAGATTCAGACGCATGTTTGGCAACAAATCAGCATGTCTGTGCGGATTGCAGGAATGTGGGTCAATATCTCACCTGAAGAAAAGCACCAGAGCTGCTTTCTTTGCCTTACAGACCAGCATGCAGGCAGACAGTCAGCCATGGCACACACGACCACTGGTCCAGCCAGTAGCCAAGGAAAACTGGAGGAAAACATGAGAAGCTGAGGAGAGGAAGGGAAGGTAGAAAGACAGCAGTGGGGAGCACACTGCRGGAAACACAACACTACTCCTGTGGGCAGAACAACATATTTTTCCTAATACACATCTATGTGGACACTCCACAAATAAATTGCTGGACATTTTAGATATTTTTATTTAGAATTCTAAAACTGTACTCATTCTTCCCTCAATATATGCACTGAATTTGTTAGGTCAATACATAATTCTACCAAGTTCACTAACAAAGGATAGTAGGATTATTCCTTGGTTGGTGCCTGCTGCAGACCACGGAAAGCAGTCAGTAAAACATTCGGTCACTTTTTTCATTTTGTTATGTAAAGTACAAGGTACACAGGTATCCTCATGTTTTGTGAGGGAACGAAACTGGAAAAAACTGTAACTATTCCTCTTCATGCCTGAAGGACTTTTCTTGCGAATAGTAAAACAGAAGCTTTAATTTTAAACAAGTTGAAACATCTCAGCCAAAAAACATTATAAGGACTTTTCATCTAATTATCAAGATCTAGATTTTACAGTTTTGACTCAAGTTTCATATAAGGCTCTGTGAGGCCTAACCCATTCCAAGCTTGGCCATCTAAAGCTCAATTCAAGCTTAGTGTCTACAGGAACAAGAGAAAGTCAGCATTTTCTATTTTTTCTCATTTCTTTCTCTCTCAAAAAAATATGTGTATTGCATTACCCAATACACTTTGATTTTGCTGTCTGTTTAAATACAGGGAACAGTACTTCTACTATTGACTGACTGCTTTTAAACATTTCTACTATTGACTGACTGCTTTTAAATGTTTATAAAACAAGGGCAGTCCTGGACCCTATACATAAAACATTTGAAAATTAAGATAACACACCCAATGATCACATATTGTGTGTTTAAAATTCTGCGACTCAGGACACTATGTGATAGTTAAAATATTACTTCCCATGAAAATATTGAGAAAGTCAGAATATTGCAGGTTTCTAGGATGTTTTAACCAGTTAAAAAATCATTTTTGTAACACAACGGGTTCTTCTTCAGCTTTTGAGTGTTCCATACAGGTAGCATGCCCTGTATGTGAGAGCCAAGAACAGTGTAGTATGATCAGTGTCATATTTGACTATTGTGAATTACTTTTATGTAAGGAACTTCAAAAAACTTACTAATTTAGAGCAGTGGCAGACACCAGAGTAAAATACACTACTGTAGACATTTTTGACAATGCTTATTATATAAGCAGTATCAAAATCCTTCACTTAATTGAGATTGTCAGTGTGTGCTCTCTCAGAGGGGAACAGCTGCAAAGAAAGGCTGATAATTTTTGTACCCTACAGACACAATATACAACTGTTCAGATTAGTCAAGCAATCATTATTTACCCAATTAATAATTTTTTAAAAAAATCYACTGCATGTAACTCATAAATACAGTCCAAGAGAATTTTAATATTTAGTATCACTGAAGTTATCTGAGTTTATTTAAAAAATACTATCTTGTTTATAAAAAATGTTGACACACACTGTTATTGCAAATTAAATGGGCAATAAAAATTACATGTGGTAGAAGTCTACTACTCTTCAAATGATACAAGTTCTTGTAGTAATCAGGCTCAAACAAGAACAATTCAAGATTTACAATACAACCTATTAAACATGAATATTGAAATCATATAAACAATTCTTGCAAGTTTGTTATTCTAGATAGTATCTGGGCTTCTTGTGAAAGTGAACATGCCAGTAACTTACTGTTTAAAACACTCTGAAAATTTTTATATTGCAGAAGTGATCATATTAAAAAATTGACTTTGATTCACAGCTATCATGCCATCTCTGGTTAGGGTATCAATCCCTATTTTACCATTTGTGTTGATATATAAATAAATGCTTAAGATAAACACCCCATAAATTATTACTGTACCTCGCTCTCAGCTTACTTTTCTCTAAGAGGAGTTTCATTCCATTTTACTCATCCGTCTCATACAACTATTTTACTCAACTTAGCACTTCAGCACTTTTACTGTGAGTGTAAAATCACTTACTACATAATACCTGAATTGCTTTCTTAAATATGAATTTCTTTCAGAAAATAACATGCCTCAGGTATTTTTCAATTCAAATAAGCTAGCTGAAGTATTCTTTATTGACTGATGTCTTACGTGAAATCACATGCCATTACACTTGAAAAGCTGCACCAAAGAGTGTTTTGTAAGGGAGAACTACGAAGCAATACTGTATTTCCTGACCAGATTGCTCTATCCTTGTAATTTCTGACCTTGTTTTGAAATGGTACACTTTTGAAGATGCCTGCTGTCTTTCATGATCACAACATTTTGAAATTAAGCTGACAAATTTCTTTCAGGGCATCATTATTAAGGGACAAGAAACTCACTCATCTAACTATCAACCTATTCTGCCTCCCAGACTCAATTTCTCTAAAACTTAAGAAATCTGCCATGTACTTTCGCATTCCCTAGATGTAAAACTTCAGGTCTTTGCCAGTACATATCCTACATGGGATTATTCTGTTGAGGCTTAGGAATAGCTGATTGAGTCTTCAGGGATTTTGATAAAATTTGATTTCAACTTCAGTAAGCACAACCCTCTTTCCCCCCAGCCCAGGCAAAATAAACCCCCTACATTCAATATTTCTTCTATCAGTAAAAGCTCTAAGAAACTTTAASTTAAAGAAATGTGTTTCTTAACAAACAATGGTAAGTAAAGAATATCTGTAGTAGCAGTTGGCATCACCAGATGTAAACTGTCTTCCTGAAGTTCAAACAGCTTGGGTAATAAATTTTAAATACTGTATGTTCTTATCCTCTTCAAAGCCAAATAAATGCAAATAATGTATCAACCCATACACAAGCAGTAAATGGATTCCCTAGAGATTCCCAATAGTTTTGTGAAAAAGCTGAGCACAATTAAGCTATTTCACAGCGATCAGCATCACACTATCATGTGGCATCATACTACTATGTGAACATTCCTACCGGAAAACATCCCTGCTGAAGTCTGAAGCAGTTACTTTCCTCTTTACTACTATTTTCACTGCTTTATCACTACGAATCATCCTTCCTCTCCCCTAACATTTCTGTTCAATATTTTGAGTAGGACATGTTAGAACTTCTCTTTGGCATCCAGCTATTTGGTATAAAGCTGCTTTATAGGACATGATTAGTCTTTATTCAAAAACAGTAACTACTTTTCTATTTCTATCAACCCATAAGCTAAACATTATTATAATAAAGAGTATGATTTAGTCAGCAGTACTCAAAGTTTCTTTTTCTTTCCTCTTTCATTCTTTAAAGAAAAACACTTACTAATATTTCTCCCTCCTTTCCCTGCGCAATAAAATCACTGGCTGAACTGTTTGTCCAGTTCCTACAACCTAAGTGACTATGGATCAACTAGAGCTGTTAAACAAATTCTTCCAATACAAGGTCTAGTTGAAGAATGTACTGCAAAGAGGATTTTTGCTCAGATTCCCTGGCTGGTAGCAGTGCTAGTAGTGACAGGAGTAAGTTTTCTAGGAAGTTTTCTTGCCAAAAGCACACAGTACTCTGAAGTATTACGTTAAAATGGCAACAACCACCTCTGAAAGCTCCAGAGGCCCTTACTGAACACTTCTGCTTACATTTACCAATAGAATCAATATTAGAACTGTCTGCTCCAAAACCTGTTTAGTAACTTTTATGTTTAGTTGGCAGCATACTACATGAAACACGAGATACAGAAACCAAGAGAACTTCGTTTCATTATAGCACTAAGAAAGAAGATATGAAAACAAACCTAATTCAACCTATCAATGTTATTATGACTATATGAAAATCCACTAAAAGCACCACGAGACAAAACAAGAGATAACAACAGATTCCAATTTTGTATCACTTACCAAATCTCATATAAATTAGTAGTGGACACAATGATGGATCTAATGGCAAATTCTTCACAGTATTACTGACTCCCTGTAATTCCTGGCACATTGCAAATTCTTTCTTTTCCTTTGCAATATCTTACTTAGTGGTTGTTGAAAACCAAGAAAAGCACGTTAGTGAGAAAGAGAGGGGAAAAAAAAGTGTTTTTTGAATACTCTGAACAAATGCCTACTCGCTTATGATTTTATTTCACTGAAGCTTACGCAGGCTTTCTCTGCCAGATTCTATTTGAAGACTGATAACTTTAATACATTTTCTATGAAAACAATTACACCTCAACTATCAAAGAAGCATTGTTCTGTAACTGCAATCTTAGCTTTAAGTGATCATAAATAGTTACTAATAATTAGATCAGCATGTATCAGTGTTTCTCGCAAACAGGAAAGATTTTTCTACAAGGAAATAATATTTAATCCTCAATGTCTAAGATCTATAGCATATGGGGAGGGATTATATATACACATATATTTTATAGAAATAGATATATATACATGCATATGTATATATGTGCGCACACACACATACACACACACACATCAATAGAGATATATATATCTCCTCTTTACCTACTTCTAAAATGCACTTTGAACTCTGCACTGAAATTAGCTTTTTTTTTTTTTTTTTTTTTTTTTTTAATCAGTATCAAATTACCAATGCATGAGAGGCCTGACAGGCAGGAGTTATTTTACATTACAATGTAAAAATGCAAAGCTGCAGTGACTATTTAAGTCTGCATTAAGCCTTAACAAAGCAACTCTAATTTCCCCTTGAAACCCCTAAGTCCAAAATGGAAACAGAAGACTCTTGTGCACATTATACCTCCCCTCCCACAAAAAAAATCCAATTACTAGTAATAACTGGCATCCTCCAACAGCTTCCCAGGCTACTCATTCATCCTGTGGGGTCAGCTACTCTTACAGACCACAACAAGGTATGCAAGAGGCTGCAAATAACAGGTCTGCCAACCCCTACTATAACCAGTAGGGATAAAGCCACTGAGATTCAAGCAAGAAAATGAAATATCATGCATGTACCATATTTAAATTGCTGGGGTGAGGAGCAGCTATTCCATAATCTTAAGAGTTTTCACACATATTCCTACACTTCCTGAAACTCTGAACAGGTGAAAGAGCACTACCATCCAATACTGAATAATTAGGTCCCAATAATTAGCTAAACAGGCAGGGGAAAAAGTAATGCCTGGAACAAGCTCATACTCTCTTTTGATAATCTTTTCCAGTTTCCAGCTTGAAAAATTATAATTTAGGTATTAACCTGTTTTTTTCAAGTATACTTATTCCTTTGAACAGTGTGTACACTTAATGCACACAGCAGTAAGCACAAAGCAGAAGAACTAAAAACCATACGAGAAAACCCATGCTCTTTAGGAAAAAACAACAAGAATGTGTGCAACCTGGATATATTGCATGAAGATTTTTTTTATTATTATTGGAGTCCACAACAAGTGTACACAACCTTTTAATAGAGGTAACTGAAAACTTATGGATGAATTCTTTTCCCTCTGGAGTGATGTACATAAACCACTTCAAGAATCCCTTTACCAAAAAATCCACACATCAAGAAAATATAACAACTATTATAACCTTAAGCTTTTTAGGTAGATTTTAATCATCTTAAAAATCTGGAAATAGCAATTGATTAAATCAAGGTTGCCAATTATCAGCAGATATACATTTGGATAAATAACTATATGCATGGCAGGAGAATCAAATTTGGTGCCAGTCTCCATATACAAGCAATAGTTCACATTAGGTTACATTTCAAATCATTCTGAAAATGTACTAGTCTTCTGACCTGCTTCATGGGAGACAAGGTCTAAATGTCTCTGCCCGCAGAAGAGCAGGAGAACGGAGACACTAGGAGCCTGGTTGATGCCTAGCTCCCCAGAAACATCAACTCGCCAAGCGCTCTGAGCTGATTTGACTTTGTGGTGGCAGTGAAGCCCAGCAAATAGCAGGAAATGGACTGTAAAAGTTTTTTCAGGTTTCCTAATAACAAGCATGGAGTTTAAAGCATTTAAAAAGCTTCTTAGTAACAGGCGTAACAGCAACAATTGCAAAATTGAAGCTGACTAAAGCCAACAGATAAAAGGTAATTTGCAGAAGGAAAACAAGGTCTATTTCCTCAATATTTTAAGCTTTACAGAAAAAAAATATTTCCATTATAACTGTGTCAAAACAAATTTTAGTTTCTTCTATATAAGCAAGGTAAAATGGTAAAAGAGGAAGCAGCATACCTACATGCAACTTTTAATTATACTAGTGTAAATGTTTTCCTATTCTTAACATTTAATCAACTCAACCAGATTTTCAGTTATAAAAGCAGAGCTACAAGGGATTTTTGTTACCTTTTGAAAAGTCACTGAAACCTGTTCATTCATTCGGTAATAAATTAGAGACATTTGTTACTGTTCTTTTCTCTTTTTTCCTAATTACATACCAAAAAACTCTCTCTTTCATTATTTCATTTCTCTGATATCGAGCTGAAGCATTTTAATGGAAGGAAAGATATCTGTAGCACTAATGCGCATGAATTAACTTAACTCAAAATGGCAGAAAGAATGGTTAAAAACACCAACCAGAATTAATTGCTATTGAGAGTTCCAAAGTGAGACTATGGTCTGTTTCAGAGAAGTAGTCCAAATATCAACTCACAGAGTACTAATTTCATCTGACATTGTTTTTTTTAAGAGGGAAGCTAAGTAAAAGCATCAGAACATATACCTGGCAAGGAAAAAAAAGGGAAAGGAATGCATCTAAAAAAAGGACTGAGGCAAATTCAAAATACTGGAAGCTAAATGAAGAACAAAAGTATTTTTAACTTTCTATAGTGTATATGACCAAGTACTTTCAAATGTAATCTATTCATTACTGTGGCATTACACTACAAAAATAAAATTTGCTTTAAAGCAAATTTTGCAAAAGTGAAACCAATTCACCAATTCCTTAAAGACTTGCATATTTTAATGCATCATTAACAAAAGAAAAACACATTAGACAACACAAACATTCATAAACAACCACTTAGTGTCCTGAATGGTTGGCTTATGACTTTACAGAACTGCAGTAACAAGACTAATTGCAATGCAAGTATGACAACTTATAGTGAAGACTTGCACATAGCTAGTATAAGCTAAATTACAGGAACTGTTACTACTCTGATCAGTTGTACATACACGTTATTTCACTCATGTGGGCTTAATCACCACCAACACAAATTCCTTTAAAGTCATTCAGGCAAAAATGACAACCCAAGGGAACCTGATTCTCCAACCATACTTGTTTCTGCACTACTTTTCCACCTGAGTGCAACAAAATGCCGCTAATGCGCTTTTCATAAAACTCCAAACTCAAAACTACGACTCACACCACACACTGATACTATGCTTTGAAAAGATGGTTGAGTGCTTTTGCGCTTTATGTATTGCTTCCATAAAGGTGTAGGAAGTATTTTCAGACACCATTTCTACCACAGAACTGACTTACTGAAGTTTGCATTAGCTCCATATGCTCCTACAGCCACAATCTTCACAGGAGCTCTGCACAGAAGACAACATGATACTTTGCAGGTATTTCAGCAATGTCTTATTTATTGACAGGTTTACTTAGCCTTAGCACTTTGAAATCAAGGAGACTGTTACACTCATGTGGAAGAAAAATTAATTAGAAGTAGGCTTTCATAATATGCATAGGCCCTGTTAACTAATCATACTATTTTTACTTGACAAATTATCACAGGAACATATGAACAAAACATATATTATGTATATATATATACACACACATACACACACACACACACACACACACACACACACACATTTATCCATCCACAGGAGAAAATATCTGAAGAAAACATATACAGCTTTACTACTCAGTTAAGGAAGGACATAGGAGAAGGTAAAAACTACAGTGAGAGATGAATGACAAATTCTGAAAAAAAAGCTATCAACAAAGGCCAGAAAAGAGATTAAGTGTACTTGTCTTTAACTAATGTTAACATAATAATTGAAGCTATAACGTGTTTCTAGAGTAAGGTCACATCTCACTATAATTTTACATTTATTCAAATGCAGACTTGCAGAAAAAATATCCTAGCATATTTGCTAGTATACATTGTTCATCCATGTTCCCAAATGTGAAACTTATTTTTGCTGTTACCAGAATGTAGTTTGCAATTCCACAGTTAATATTTGAAATTTTTTTCACTTAGTGATAAATCCAATATTTGCTACAGAAAAAGAATCAAGATCACTGCATCACAGAGGAGTTTCAACAGTTCTGCAAGAGAAAGACAGCATGGGCTTCCCAAGACTAGTATATTTATTCTGCAAATTCTGAAAGAATAAATTCAGAGCTGCATAGTCTCTCAGTTTTGCATACCAGAATCCCAACAGTGTGCACACATGTGCAAGAACGGTCACATACAATTATCAGATTCACACTATATATGCATTTCATGTAGCAAGTTGAGGTAAAATGCAAATTAGACTGCAGATTAGATTACAGAAAAGCACTTTAGCATAAAATATTGGTATTTCAAATGCTGGCATTCTCTTGACAGCAAACAAGTCATAATTTTGACCTGTAACTTGACAAAAATACCAAAAACGAGCAGATGGCAGACTCTAAATTAACATCTGGAATTCACTCCCAGGAAAACAAGCATGTCAAAGCCATTTTTGTAACATTATGGCAAACGCAGTATTAGTTCTAATGACATGAAATATCAGGTATCTATTGGCAGAGTCGCTGTCATTTGCATTCTGCCAACTCTTCAAGAAAGTAAAATAATCAGATTATATTGCTGATAAAGTTACATCTTCAACTGATGAAGAGACTGGTACAACAGCCCATTTGTCTTTCAGCTTAAGAGTTCTCACTTGTGAAGGAATACAGTTGGTTCAAAAATTTAAACATAAAACCTTTAGCATATAATATGCAAAAATGGTTTAATTTTTACTACTTTTTTAAGCTTCAAATTGATTTTAATTGGCCAACTTCAAGAGCAACCCTCTGTTGGTCAAACTACACTTTTAAATCCACTTACATTTGGTTGCCTTTATCCCTGCAGGATATATTCTGTGATATATTTTCAGTATCCTACATGCTGCTCCCTAAATTCTTTTTATTTGCAATGAAATAAAGATGTTATTTTACAGGGCACTGTTTCTTACTTTCTGCAAAAAGCAAGAAAACAGAAAAACTGAGAAGATCATTAAGATTAATCCAAGCTATAAAAAAGACTGTTAAGTTAGAAAACACAAGGAGCAGAGCTAGCAGCCAAACTACCATGCCCATACATCAGCACACTACCAGGATAGAACATCACATGCCTGCCTCAAATCACATAGCACGAGGCACATCAACTAATGAAGACTTCCAGTGCCTGTACGCTAGATAAATGGTATTTCCTCATGACCTTTTGTATTCAAGCATGTTCTGCAAAATCCTGCCGCATCAAACAGCTTTCCTAGTTACCACCAGTCACATCACTGGCTGGGTCCCTCCACACTCGTCCCGTATCTGCTAAACCAAGTCTACAGAGCTCATCTGAGGATATATACTGTTACCTTTGGATATTTGGAGAATGCGCTAGGGTAGCACTTTGTTAAGGACCCAGATGCAAATAGTATCATCAACTAAAGCCAAGCTCAACTAAATACAAATAAGTGTCTCCATTTACTTATGTGAAATAGACAATGACTACAAATTTTCATAAAAGACAATGATGAATGAGTGGAAGAAACTACATTTAACCAGTTTAGACCAAGATTAAGGTCTGAAAAGTCTTTCTTTCTTTGTCAACAGCTAACACATAGGCTTTCCTGACACCCACCTTGCCAGGCTTTCTCCATTTGTGACATCTTATGTCCTGGACTGTGCCCATAAGAGTACTGCCTCCTTGACAGAGCATGTCCACTTTTACAGCCAGCCCCTCTTGTGCAGTCCTTCAGGCTCTCAGAGAAATTTAAATCATTCTCCTTAAAACGTACTCTGTTTCTGTCTTGTTCAGGATACAGGCTGGTTGTTCACCTTATTTTAAGTAAGTGTGGTTTCACTTCCTTGGAGATGCATTTCTTTTCACTAGATCAACATCRAGGAAGTAAGGACAAAACCTGATCTAAGAATTATGAAAGAATTTCAGAAAATTGAGTGACTGAACAATGAAACTGCAAATGAAATTCAATGCAAAGCAATGTTAAAGACAGAAAATCACAATCCTAACTTCATATATGAAACGATGAATTCAAATGAACCAAAGTGAACCATTACAGCTTGGGAAAAAGACCCTAGGATTATGATGAATAATCCCACAAAAACAATTATGTTCTGTTTCTTTAAAATTCTGGACCCATACAGTTGATGTCTTTAGCTCACACAAGCTCCTTAAACAACTAAAGTTCTAATTACTTTTAGTCTTAAATGCTTCAATTTTTTTTCTTTGAGACCTGGGACATGATCACCATCTTCATTAATGTTTTCAGATTCTGGTGTTTTACTAGCCAAGAGTTTCTTGGGAATTGTTCAACTGATTTCCTGAGACTTGTTTAAGCTGTCAGCACAAAGCTGGCTTAAAACGCCTGGAAGCATTTCTGCAGTTTAGCCCCTGCCTGACCAATATTTGCAGAAGCGTTAGCACAGATGGAAGTTTGAACGATAAAGTTGTTGAACTGAGTAAGTGTTTCATCATCATTTATCATGTTCATTTCTTCAGCGTCAACAATGCTATTTTCTGTCAACTGTAACTTGGAACAGGGTAGGGTAAGCAGGTGGTATCAGCTGTGTTTTATGCACCACCTTCTTTCTCTGATCTGTTCCTTGACACTGTACTTGGAGGTAAGTTTGAATTTTACCTATTTTTTCCTGATCCATGTTTTTGTGTCTAGTAGATACTCTACAACTCAACACACAAAACAGTGGCAAAGTAAGGAAAGAAGAAACTGAAGACAGACTACTAAATTAGAATACAACACCTAATCTGAGCCTTTCATGCAACTCACAAATAAAACGCAAATTTCAGTGGAGACACTTCACACTGAAAGGTACCTTCCTGAGGAGATGTGTTGCCTGCCATTTGCTCACTAGTGACCCCTTGCATTATCTGTTCAACAGCAGAGAACACTGGTGAAATATCTTACATACAGCTCGTTACCAGCTCTCAGTTGAACCCAGCCAAAATTGTCAACCTTTTCTATGTGGCAATGAGTTTGAAACAACTGATTATCAGTGCTTTTCTTCTATGCATGCCATCGCCACAAGTTCTCCTCAGATGTTGATCTACTCCCTGTTATAAAAGGCCTAGAAATCAGAACTAAGTCTAGACCATTTCCAGAGTATTAACACAGGAGATCCACAATTTCTTTAGTTTTGTTTTCAGAAGAAATATTCTCTGTCACTGTGTCTGGCACACTGTCTTCATGCAGTGAACTCAACTTTCTTCAGCACGTTCAATTTTGTTGAATCTTATGACATTGTGTTTGCCTTCCAGGGAAGAAAAAGAGACCTGGTATCAAGTGCTCTTTCCCAGCCTGGTCTGCATCCCATCCACATTCCTTGAACTTAAGTAACTAAGTTATTAAGTATAGAGATCCTGGGTGTCTCTTTTATACAAAAAGACCCTAACGTGTATAAAAAAAAGCTACATGAAAAAGGCTACAGCCGCGAAGTATGACACTCAGAAGCTGGCAAATGTCAGCATCAGGACTGAACACACAAACTTCCTCAGAAAAGTGTCATGATATAGCTAAAAGCTAACACGATCTTGTAGGTCACAAGTCATTACTTCCAAGTAGATAATCAGCTTAAACTAAACAGTTTCCGCTTCTGCCTATAATCAATGGAGAGAAGTAAGTAATTGCAAAGAAGACTATACCTTAGCTTTGAGATAACTATTTTAGGAAAGGTCAAGCTGCCCTGTGGAGATGCTCTCTCACTCCACTGCCTGTAGAAGAAATTCAGAGGACCAACCTGGACAGTTGAAATTGAGACTAATTCCATCTGTATTATTCTGCAGAAGAAATATATTACTACAGAAAAAAGTCATAGCTTCCCTTGGCTCATTTAAAAAAGTGTTTCCCAATTCACATTTACATTTCTTCTTCTCTTTCTTGCATGCAATCTTTCAAACTGGACAACCGAAATTCAGCAACTCCGAGTATATTGCAAGTCAGCAACCTTTCTGTCAGAAGCAGAAGTGCAGACTATGCAAGCGTAAACAAAGCTGACAAAATTGTGCACTCACCTAACACGACTTCCAACTTAAGTGTTTTCAGCTCACTCGTAACATCGTGTAATTACATGAGTGTATTAAATTTGAGAACTACAAGCCCAGAGCATCTTGTAAAAGGAAAAAAAATCTGTTTTATTATTACTTGGTTAGTTATTACATGGTATAATTAGCTTAGGTCATTAAAGCCAAAACTATGAACACAGCAGATTGTGTATGAACTTTATTGATATTACTGGATATAATTTGCATCTCACTGAAAGGAGTAATAACTGGGTTTATTTCTTTTAAAAAAGGGACAAGCTGTGAATTGATTAATGACAAAAGAAACTTAAGACTTCTATTCTCTGTAGAAAATAGTTTTTGGTCACTATTCCCCAAAACAGAAATCCAAAAGAACAGCTTTTACATCTTTGGCTAAAGTATCCCCATCCTCAAAGAGAGCTAAATCTCACCAACCTGTTTTTCCCTCTAAATCTCTTTACTGACGTCCACCCTTTATGTGCTCCCTTCAATTCTCCTTTCCCGTTAGCCATTCTGCCTAATCGTGTCACCCCTTCCTTCACTATTAATTTCATTGAGAGGTTGAAAGTAAATGAAAAAGAAATCTCCAACTCACCAAGGAGTGAGTCACAAAATGCTTTTGCTGTTATCATGGTATTCACTCTGCTTTTAATTTTCAGGATTTCTCTACACAGATCCTTTTTCTGAGCTATTTACACCATGCTGTCTGATGAAAGAGCTGCCTGCTACTCTATGTGCAGTGCAGTTCTTAGCACTTCCCCTAAATCTTCCTCTCCCCATTTTTTACTTTTAAATAGGCTCTTCTTCTAGTAGTGGAAAAATTGAGTATACAAAAGTGGTAAGTACACACTGCATTGAGTCACATGCCACCTACATGCAGAAGAGAAAGACAAGGTTTACAAATGCTTCCAGGAACCTCTGGAGAGGGAGGAAATCTTACTTCACTACTGAAGATTTACTAATTACCGTCCTTAAATATTTTTTTCTAGGATTCCTAAATGAAGAAAGTCTTCATTATCAAGGGAAAACATCAGTCTCAGATTTCCAGGGTGGGACTTGAACCAGTAGTTTACGGCTGAAAGAACTGTGAAGTAACTAGTACAACTTCTGAAAAAACAAATAAAACTCAAGCAGCATTCAGAAATATGGTTATACTTGCAAATAGAAACTTATTTTGTTAAAAATAAACTGCATCTTAAGCATTAACAGTCTGTGTACTCTGTCATGCATAAAATTTCAATCCTGTTTTATTTGTCAGTGATATAAATTGTTTATAATATTCACTGATTAGTTATATTAGAAAACAATAAAGCAAGAAGTATGAAAAACAAGTCCATTACTTAAACCTAATGTTTAATTTTGTTTTGCATCAATATTCTGCAATATCCATTGAGCGCAAATAGTTTTTGCGCATGCTATCTAAATAGTAAGAACAAAGAAATTAACTTGATCAACAGAAATCACATAAACTAATGAATGAACTGACTACATTAAAAGTCATAAAACATTTTTAAAGCAGCACTAGATTTAGAAATTTATCAAAAAATTATCTATTCTTGAAAACTATAAAAACAAACAACAGAAATCATAAAACACAAGATTGCCTGTAACAGAGGAGAAGAATGGAGTCTGAGATGCCTCCTGGCATTCCAAATGGATTAACAGGGGGCGCTATGGAAGTACATAGTACTGCCCATCTCTTGCTCAAGCACAGCTATGTATTGTATTGGTATTACATGTGTCTTAAGGCAGGTACAGAGAGATTTCCTTAAAAGCGTAAGTATCTCTAGATATGTTTAAACCTTACTTAATGGAACAGAAGTAGCTGAACTACCCTGGGATGTAAGAACTCCTGATTACAAGTGTTCTTTGTTAAAGCTGTCCAGGCTTGAATTTCTATTTGATTTTTTTTTTTTTTTTGTAAACAAAACCATAGATAATTGAAATAAAACATGGAAAAACATGCATTTTAAACTAATACTTAAGTTAAAAAATAGAAGGAATTCTTTCTATTAATGCCTTTAACATATCTCAAAGCATTTTGCTTGTCCCTTTAAGCCAGGACTTCAGAAGAGCATTTTCTACTTCTTTTGGGGTTTCAGCTCTACCACTTACAATTATGGTATCTTACTCTACTAACAAAACGTACAAATGGATTCACTTTGCCACTCAAAGAAACAGTAGCAATATCATGCAGCACTGAAAAATCACTATTACAAGGGATTTTTTGGTTTGGAAATATTTTTATGTGGACAGAAAAATGCAAATCATTCGTTGAAAATTCTATAATGTATTACAAAATCAAATCCTTCCTATGTATTGACATATCAAGACTCTCCTTTTCTACCTGAAGGGTGTTAACAATGACTGAGAGACTCTCTTTGCAAGCTAAGTTTCTCAGAATCACATTAACTGCCCCTATTTTTTATTTCTCTCTTCTATGCTACTACAAAACAAAACTCAAAAGTAATAGCTCTTGCTTTCATTTGCATTCCTACTTACAATACTTAAGATGGAACTCTCCTGCTTAGTAAGTTAAGCCCTGTCATAACCTTTCTTCTGCTCTTAGCCTTCCTCACTGCTTCCCTGCATACTCTGACCACATTCTATCCTCTTCTGCTTTTTCATGTGGGTCCTAATGATACCAAGGGCAAATTGGAAACACTCAAAAGGGATTTCAGAACTCTGGGCATGGTGGTCAAGGATCCAGGAGCCCAGCTGATCTTCTCAGTCCTGCCGATAAGGGAGAAGGATAGGAGAAGGCATAGACAGATTTTCCAACTTAAAAACTGGCTGCACCACCAGTGCTACTAACAGGGATTTCGTTTCTACGAACATGGGATCCTGCTCCAAGATCAACAACTGACGGGGAGAGATGGGATTCACCTCACTAAGCAGAGCACGCATGTCTTTGCTGACAGGTTTGCCAGACTGGTAAAGAGGTCTTTAAACTAGGAAGGATGGGGGAAGGAGAGAGTTATAAAAACAGGGCAGTCAGCAAAATATAGCTCCAGTCAGGAGGCCTCCAGCGCGTCCCTGCAGCTGGCGATGTGCACATGAGATGTGCAAGGGGATCCCCTTGCACCTCTCCTGCGAAACCTGCATGCACAACTACCTCTCTACAATRCCTCTACACCAATGCAYGCAGCATGGGGAACAAACAGGAGGAGCTGGAGATCTGTGTGCTGTCACAGGGCCATGATCTCATTACAGTTACAGAGATATGGTGGGATAGCAAGCAACTGGAGCACCATCATGGATGGCTACATGCTTCTTAGGAAAGACAGGCCAGGAAGGCAAGGTGATGGAGTTGCTCTTTATGTCAGGGAACAACCGGAATGCATCGAGCTCTGCCTAGGGGTGGAGGAAGAGCGAGTCGAGAGCTTATGGGTAAGGATCAAAGGGCAGGCTAGCACCAGGGACACTGCTGTGGATGTCTGATACAGGCCACCTGACCAGGAAGAGGAAGTCAATGAGGCCTTCTATAGGCAGCTGGAAGTAGCCTCACAATCACAGGCCCTGGTTCTCATGGGGGACTTCAACCACCCTGGTATGTGCTGGAAAAACAACATACTTAGGGGCACAAACAGTCCAGGTGGCTCCTGCAGAGCATCAATGATAACTTTGTTATCAGTGATAACAAAGGAGGACCAGCTGGAGACGTGAAGGCTGGAGGCAGCCTTGGCTGCAGTGACCACGAGATGGTGGAGTTTGGAATCCTGCATGGAGGAAGCAAGTCAATAAACAGGATCACAACCCTAGACTTCAGGAGAGCAGACTTTGGCCTCTTCAGAGGCCTACCTGGAGCAATCCCATGGGTTAAGGCCCTAGACGGAAGTGGGGTCCAGGAGTGCTGGCTAGTACTCAAGCATCCCTTCCTCCAAGCTCAAGAGCAGTGCATCCCTCTGAGTAAGAAGTGCAGCAAAGGGGGCAGGAGACCTGCATGGATGAGCAAGGAGCTCCTGGCAAAACTCAAACAGAAGACAACAGTACACAGAATGTGGAAGAGGCCGCTTGGGAGGATTATAAAAATGTGGTCAGAGTATGCAGGGATGCAATGAGGCCAGTTTGGAATTAAATCTGGCAAGGGATGCCAAAGACAACAAGAGAGGCTTCTTCAAATACAGCAGTAGCAAGAGGAAGACTAGGGAAAATGCAAGCCCGCAGCTGAATAGAGCGGGGGCCCTGGTGACAAAGGATTCAGAGAAGGCTGAATTACTGAATGCCTTCTTTGCTTCAGTCTTCACTGCTAAGGGCAGCCCTCAAGAATCCCCGAGCCTGTAGAAAAAAGAGAAAGTCTGGATAAAGGAGGATTGGATTAGAAATCTTTTAGGCAAACCTGACATTCACAAATCCATGGGCACAGATGGGATGCACCCAYGRRYACTGAGGGAGCTGGCRGATGTTGTTGCTAGGCTGCTCCCCATCACCTTTGAAAGGTCCTGGAGAGGTGCCTGAGGACTGGAAGAAAGCCAGTGTCACTCCAGCCTTCAAGAAGGGCAARAAGGAGGACCCAGGCAACTATAGGCCGGTCAGCCTCACCTCCATCCCTGGAAAGGGGATGGAACAGCTCCTTCTGGATGTCATCTCCAGGTATATGGAGGAAAAGAGGGTGATCAAGAGTAGTCAGCAGGGATTCACCAAGGGGAAATCCTGCTTAACCAGCCTTATGGCCTCCTTTGTTGGAATGACTGGCTGGGTAGATGAGGGGAGAGCAGTGGGCGTTGCGGACCTTGACTTCAGCAAGGCTTTGGACACTGTCTCCCSTAACATCCTCCTAGGTAAGCTCAGGAAGTGCAGGTTAGACGAGTAGACAGCGAGGTGGGTTGAGGACTGGCTGAAAGGCAGAGCTCAGAGGGTCGTCGTCAGTGGCGTGGAGTCTAGCTGGAGGCCTGTGGCTAGTGGYGTCCCCCAGGGCTCAGGACTGGGTCCCATCCTGTTCAACTTCTTCATCAGTGACCTGGSTGAGGGGACRGAGTGCCTCCTCAGCAAGTTTGGTGAGGATACCAAGCTGGGAGGAGTGGCTGACACACCTGAGGGCTGTGCTGCCATTCAGAGAGACCTGGCCAGGCTGGAGAGCTGGTCAGGGAGGAACCTCCTGAGGTTCAACAAGGGCAAGTGCAGAGTCCTGCACCTAGGGAGGAATAACCCTGGGCACCAGTACAAGCTGAGGGATGACCCGCTGGAGAGCAGCTCTGCAGAGAAGGCCCTGGGAGTGCTGGTGGATGACAAGTTGACCATGAGGCAGCAATGTGCCCTTGTGGCCAAGAAGGGCAAAGGTATCCTGGGGTGCATTAGGAAGAGTGTTGCCAGAAGGTGGAGGGAGGTGATCCTGCCCCTCTGCTCAGCCCTGGGGAGGCCTCAAGTACTGTGTCCAGTTCTGGGCTCCCCAGGAGACAAGAGAGATGCAGAGCTACTGCAGAGAGTCCAGCGTAGGGTTACGAAGATGACCAGAGGGCTGGAGCATCTGYCCTATGAGGAATGACTGCAAGAGCTGGACCTTTTTAGCCTGGAGAAGAGAGGAATGAGAGGAGATCTTATCAAAGTCTATAAATACCTTAAGGGAGGGTGTCAAGGGGATGGGGACAAACTCTTTTCAGTGGTGCCATGTGACAGGACAAGGGTAATAGTCAGAAACTGAACCACAGGAAGTTCCGCCTGATTGTGATGGAGAATTTCTTCCCTGTGAGAGTGACGGAGCACTGGAGCTGGTTGCCCAGGGAGGTTSTGGAGTCTCCTTCTCTGGAGATCTTCAAGGCACGCTTGGATGCAACCCTGTGTCACGTGTTCTAGGTGGCCCTGCTTGAGCAGGGAGGTTGGACTAGATGATCACCAGAGGTCCCTTCCAATGCCAACCATTCTGTGATTCTGTGATAACAGAAAAGCAAGTTTAACTGTGTTTAGGCAAGACTGACAAATTTCAAGGTTGACCACTGTGTGCATCACATTCAACAACATTGTATTTCTATCCAACTCCATAAAAAGATTACCAATTAAGAAAAATGTTTCCCAGTATAAACTAGTGCTTAACACTTGCCCAGGCAGAGGTCTTCTGGTTTTGTTTTTTTCAAAAAGACAGAACTAATGCTGGTTTCATTCTAGAAGGATAAGAACACCAATGTTTATTATTCAATTTCACATTCTATGAACTTATGCATATATATCTATAGATATATATAACTGTCCAAACCCCCAAAGCTTTCATGTTGATATGGAAGTTAATTACTAAATAAGTATTTCTTTATTTCCATACAAACTTGCCATAAATTCTCCCCTCTAGATGTTGCCTTCCTCCTGAGTCTCCAAAGAGCTTTTCATTAAAAATCAAACATCTGGAAAATATTAAACTGGAGACAAGTAGTTAAGATGCTACGTTAATTAAATTATCAGTTGATTATAAACCTATCCCACAAATCGCTTCACTGCTGCCCTTTTTCAAGACTTATTTAATTTAAACATCTACTGATTCACAAGAAGTCTGGCAAGTTTCTTGGAAAGGAATACTATTAGTGCTTACAACATACAAAAGCTAACTTGCAGTTTTGCTTTGTGATGACCTGGGTAGTAAGAGTCTTACTTGCTGAATCAAATAGTAGCTCATTCTAACACATTAATTGATCTGAATGAAACAGAAGTCTTTCATTTGCATTTTTTTCCTTTTAACAGCAGCACTTTATTATAAACTTTATTCCATAACATAGTTCTGATTCTATTACTGTTAAGCATTCCAAAGCTATACACAGGCATATCAAATAGCTTGCTTCCCAAAGCCAAAACTGCTGATGTCCAAAGTCTTTATTGCCACTTTAGAAGAAGGAAGTGGTATGAGGTTGCCCCATTTCTCCTCTTAGAGCTGGTTCCTAGCAGATAGTTTGCTTCATTTTCTTTCATACGACTGAGCTCAGCTGCTAAGGCTATTTCACTCAGGAGAATGTTCCAAAATCTCCCCTATTATTCAGTTGACATTTATTCTTTCAAATTTTTTTCCAATTTCTAAACCATAACTTCTTCTCACAACCACACTCTTCAAAAATAAGTAGATAACATGCTTGGGTTTCATTACACCTATGTCACACCTTAGTTCTCCTCCTGTCATATAAGAGATGCCTCTCCAGTCTGTCAGCTGCATAACTGCATAGTTTAGGAGAAAAATGGCATGGTGAATTCTGAACATATCTATTCAGAACAAGTATAACTCAAAATAATTTGTTTATTTGTAGGAAATGCTTAAAACATAAGATGAATGAAGCCTGACAGAGGAAGAGTTAACACTCTTCATACTTAGGTTTAATGATGATGGCAGAGCACAGAAGAGTCACAGCAACCTCTCTGCTAAAATACACCTGAAAGTCACAGTCATTCTACTATTAGCTAATCAAGCGTTAGTTAAAAGATGCTTTTCATGAGACCTGTAGGAGATTTCAAGGAGAACCAAGGTGTTATTTTAAGCTTAACTTACTCTAACTCTAGCTAAAATGCTTAAGTAATCTCACTGTACCATGCACCTATAAGGAAACACTGACATAAATAAGGAGACCAAGTTCTATAACTATTCCCATCCCTCTTTATTATGTTGCAGTCTCAAACAGATTTAAAATTTTTCCTTTGTATTTACATTCCAATGCAATGACAGCCTTATATAGTCTGCTCCAAGACTCTAAAGAAATCCACTCACTGAAGCATATCATTTCATAATTTCAACACTGAAGCAAAGAGAACAAACAAGAACACACTAGCTCTAGAGCAAAGAAAAAACTTCATTCATGAACAGCTGTCAAACAGACTTAACAAGATAACTCCTATATCAAGGTATTTATGTTTAAAACACCATCAAATACTTTCTCAGTACATTAATTTAAAATAAACTATTTAATTTCTTTCCCAAGTCCAAGATGGAAAATTTCAGAGTTGCCCATAATACATGCCTAAGACTCTCAGGCTTTCAACAGATCATTCTCACACCAACTTACTTCCTAAGAAGTAAGTTTCTTTTTCATTTGTCAAGCTCTTAACATCTTCAGACAGGTGAAAACAAATACATTAAGGAAAAGCAAACGTAATTCTAATTCCACATGTCTGAATTGAGAACACGTACAATACATAAAAAGGGAGGGAAAAACAGTTACACAAAATTAAAAGGAATTAAGAAACTGATACAAACATAATGCTTAAGGAATAGTCATTATGTCACAAGTTCTAAATATTTCTTCAATTAAATAATTAGTTTAATGAAAATGAATAAAAATGCATCCCATTTATTTTCTTGCCTGTCAACTTCATTAGCAATCCATGTGAAATTATTTATGCATTTTCAAATTTCTCATTTGTACTTCYGGCATAACTCAATACACTCTTAAATTTGTTTTCCTTCAAAATGAAAAAATTATCAACAATTTATTCAAAATATCTGCAATGATATTCTAATGACTAGACAAGCATTACTACTGTAAAGCAAGTAAAAAAAAATAGAAAAAGAAAAGTTACCACAAGAAGGATCAGGAAGTATTACTTTTAATAGTCTGATAACAAAAAAGAAAATCATCGTTTTTACTTTTAACTGATGGACTCATTAGACAGTATCTTGATATCCTATTAAACTTTTTCATTAGAACTCTATGAGAGTGAACCTCCCTTGTATTTCAAAAATATTCTACTTTTTTAAATCAGAAAACAGAGAGCAAAATTTTGATCAGGAAAGGAAGGAAATTATTCTAAAAGATACTGCTTTAAGAGGTATATATACATTATTTAGAGATTTAAATGTTGGTTTTTTGCAAAAGCACTGAGAAGTTAGGACCTAAGAAAATAAGATACAACCAAGAGAAGGCCAGTATGCACATTCACAAATCCTGTTCATTTGCAAATATTGAATTCCTTATAAAATGATACGAACTTTAAGGAAAAAAGTTATTATTCCACCAAAATTGGCCATTTATTCTGGACAAGGACTGTCCAGACAGACATAGCTCCCTGAACTCCCTAAAAAAGAGGCAGAAACAAGAGGGGGGCTGGAGTTTAAACTATACTTGTTCTTCCTTTTGAGGCAGCAGTTTGGACTCAAAGACAACACAGGGCAACTCTATCTCAAATAGAAAAGCTACAAGCTAGAGTGGATGCTTCTGCTAGTACAGTTCTCCTTGCCTCTGCTTCTTTAACTCCTCTACCTACAGGGGAGCTCCGCTTCCCAAACCCGAGCTACTTATCTTACTTTTGAAGAAACTGCATTAGTTATAACATTTAGCAATACCAAGGAACTGTTCCAAGGAATTCTGCTCAACTAGAATTATCACCACCAAAAATGTATAAAGGCCTTCAGGAAAATTTTCACTTCCACAACACGTTTGTCTTCTGAAAGTTATACACATGGAAAGGAGTACAGGATCTGTCTTGAAGACCGGCACAGGACTCCCAACAAAACCAAATAACACAGCCTGGCTTGGATATCCAAAGGAGTCTGCAAGGCTAGAAATAACAGGCATGTTTCAACAAACGTATTTACTTATAAAATATGCAAATTTGCTATGGAAATGAGTAGTAAGAGGATATCAGTACTCCATTAAATCATTTCTAGCAAAAGAAAAATTCTGATTAGACCTGCACTATCACATTGTTACCATGACAATATATATACTGTTAATGGCTCTAATATCATTAAATTTTGTAGTTCAAACTGAAGAATTAGCAACAGAACCTACTTCTCCTACTCATGAATCTAAATACAGCAAAATTATATTTGTACCTTCATAGCTGAGGAGTCAGGGAACAGTCATTGTACTCTAAGTGCTGTCATAGCATAGTCAACAAGATACTACCGCAGGAAGCAGGGCCTTGGTTTGACCGAGCTTGTAAAAATAGAAATATGAAAAACACCTTTGAAAACTGATGTTGTTGTTGTGTKATGTCCAACTTTGCACCTAAACATTTAGTCACTGATGAAAGTGATAACTAACAAGCGGTGTTTTCAACTCACATCTCTGGTGATGCAGCTCCTGTAATGTTTTCTTTATTCAATTATAAAACAGACACAACTAGAGTCTTGCTAGTGAAAGTATTGCTTAGGATAAAATGTTAGACAAATTAGAAGTTTCTTGATGCTACAATTTTACTTCAAAGTGCTGATTTGGTTCTTAGAATCTTGATCATCTTTTTTAGTTAATACGTCAATTAAGCCACTGGAAAATACACCCAGTGATTCTGATCCATTGAAAAAAAAAAAAAAAAAAACTGTTCTCAAATACACTCTATTTACATACTTTAGTTCTTCATTGTCCATTTAAAAATAATCCATCTCAGGTTTCTGAGTCAGTTTTATTTAGTTTTGTAGTATTATTTTAGAGTAAGTTTATTCTGTGATCACTCCTATTTCAGACAGAAACTTGTGCAGATATTCTGTCTAGTCCTAAGGATAGCATCATACCCAGAGTAATATCACAACTTTCACGAAGTTTTTATACCTAATTTCCATCCACAACCTGTTAACAGTGAAAAATACTGATGATCTAAAGCAATCAAATTGTTACAGGCAGCAAAAATAAGTATTTTATGAACTACATGTTAATTTTGATGGGTTACAGAGTAAAAAGGCCATTATATTTTTAATAATTTAAATTTTAGAATAAAACATTTTGGAAACTAAACTGCTTTAAGGTTTCAAAGTGAGAGGTTAGAAAAGAGTGCCACTGATGCCAAATTTGCATCAGTGATTGCCTCACTTTCTTATTTTCTTCTCCCTGAGTGGGATGGAGACAACTACTACACACCAGTTGGGACAGCCAGGGAGGAAGGACCTCGGGGAGGAGTTCCCAGGCGAGGCCTCTCAGAGGAGCAGCAGTCTGACAGCACTGCAACAGCCCCCCAGGTGGATTCCAAGGCACCTGAGGCCCAATGTGACATTGGCTCAGCAACGCAGCAGATAAGACAAAATCCACAGATTCTCTAAAATATATCCATGCCTTGAACATATTTATTGTAAGTCACGTGCAAAACCTATTACTTAAAAAAGCTCTCTTTCTCATTTGCCAGACCCATTTAACAATTTGTGAAACACTGGCCAGAAGACTCTAATCCATGTGGATTGTAGGGGAGGAAGGATGAGTTCAAAGTTAAAATCTACCAAACTAATAATATTTTGTTAATATAGCCTTAAACTATATTTTAGCTCATCCAGTCATTAAAACAATGCCAGTAGGAATTTTAGTACAGTCTGCCATGTCAATACATTAGCTGTTAAGGTTACGTATTTAAAGAGTTATTGGTTTAATTCAAACGCTTGCTTGCCATCTGTTACTTCCTTGTATTTTATGCATTTTAATTATTTTGGAGACTTTCAAGATCTCTACTTTTTAATAACCTTCTGTCACATTCTCAGTTATCAAAACACTCAAAACAACTTAGGTTTTGGGCAAACATTACTTAATACACAGATAACGAAGACAATACATGAGGTAACAGCAGTCTGTTTTCAGTATGAAGAATCTATTGGTAATAGCCACTTGAACACTGTTTTCCTGGCTAAAACTGCTCGCCGTTTCCTTCTTTTCAATCATTTTCTTCATAARTGACACAGATATTACCATACTTCTGCCCTTATGTTCCTTCCCCGTCCCCCACAGGCATGCAAGATTAGTTTCTTCTGAGTTATGCTTCCATAATCAGTTCTTACAATAGCAAGCCATTTATATAATGAAAAGATTAAACCCCAACAACATAATTTTAGAGATGCAGACAGAATAGCTTAAGTGTGCTACATTAATAGCTAAGATAAAAGATGTCAATTTAATTTTCCAGTAGTAATTGTTCAGGTTGAGAGAAATATGTTCTAAATATCAGGAAGAACGAACACTAGTATAGACTATTTCATAATGTTACAGGAGCTACATTAGTTTCTAGTAACTGAGTTTTCTGATGCAGTATGCTAAACTAAAAATCCTTTTGCAATGTAGCAATAATCTCTGCACACCAAGGTAAGCAGATGCACTTGCAAGAATATCTTTTTCCATTTTTTTCACAGATGAACAAGTTCAGCAAAGAACTCAGAACAGCAATTTCATCAAAGATCAGTTGAGGCACGATGCAGGTATTTATGAAGCTTAAGTCAAATAGTTAGCCTAGATCGCTTTCAATAGTTTCCAATGCTGTATTTCTGTAGTTTTATAAAGAGGTCATTCATCATTTCATGTTTGTACAAAAAAAGTAGATTGTTGAATTATGGACAAATGCCACAAGCAAAGTGGTGGACATCTTAGTCATTATAAGTAGTATAGATATAGATACTGCATTCATATATAGCATGATTACACTAGATAAACTATTTAAAAAATGCTTTGACTCTAGCTTCATCCATAATGCATCCAAAGACCTTTTTCAAAAAAATCAGTGAGGGTTACATCTCAGCCAGATGCATCTCTTTCTTAATCCCTAAAATAATGCAGAAAGTGGAGGTACTCACAATATCTACTTTTGCCCTGGGGAGTCTAATCTCCCCTTTTCCTCCTCCAAGTCAGTGGAGAAAGATTCTCCTGGAACAGACCCAGAGCAGGTGCCTAATGTTTTATCTAATCAGAACAGTCTGTTGGAGAAGCTTTCTCAGTGCATCCTTCCACTGACTACAGAAGAAAGAAGGCAAGGGGGAAGGAAAGATAAGGGAAACTAGACCACCTGAACTAAACTTACCATTCTTGGATACCTGTAGCTTCATGTTTTAAAACCAAATACTACAATCAAAATAAATACACAAAATACAAAGGTCTCCAAACACAAAAGAAGGGATCAAGAATGCAGTTTTATTGAAAGTAACCAAATCATTTTAAATTTAAATTCTCAGAGATTTTAACACTGAAGACATGCGATATACAATGCAGACCAGAATCAGCTTACAGTTAGGAGACTGCAAACACTAAGATTTAAAACTAGGTTTAATTCCATACTTTTCTGGAATATCTAAAAGCTCAAACTTATTCTCAGGCTTTTCATTTGTCATTTTTCCCTAAAACAGTAACACTGCCTGCCCACATCTCTGCACAAGAAGGCTGTGACCCTGACTCTGTGATTAAGGGAAAGTTGCTTGTGCACTCTGAGGTGAACTGCACAAGTCTGTACTGACCGCTGCTTTTTAGGGCAGCAGCTTTCATCACCATGAGAAAAGGACCCCTGAAGATCTAAACAGTAAAAAAAAAAAAAAAAAATTCTCCAAGCTAGCAGCATTCTTCTTCCCCAAGCAATACAGTAAAATGTATATATTGCCATTATATCTGCACTCATTACCAAAGATGACAGGCCAATGGAAGGGAGCAATCCTTTCAGCTCACTTAACTTTTTCTGTCATTCAAGGAAGCAAGAAGTATTTGGAACCTAAACAACCCTTCCTGTAAGCAGAGGCATATATATATGTACATGAAAGGTGTTTCTAGTATTACTTGCAAGCAATCTTTCCAGCACCGTTTACAGGATGCCAGGTATAATTTTTCCTGTATGACAGAATGACAGGACACCTTCAAAAATTCTAACTATATTTTATCACAATACTTAGTGCTCTATGACAAAATAACAGAGCAGTAAGTTCTCAGTGCTTTATCTTTAAACCAGTTTTACTATACAGAGAACAAGGCTTCACACTACATACAGGAGAGGTACTGAGATTGGCATGTGATTACAAAGCTTTCTTCATGGGAAGAAGTAAACAGGATCTACATTTCAGTTCAGGCAAAACAGTGAAGAGAATAACTTAGACAATTTTTGTTACCAACGCCATCCAGAAGGTAGCACAGAAACATATCCACTATTAGCAGCTTAGACTATTCAGGAAAAGGAAGCAAGCTTCTGATGCACAAAGAACACGCCTGCCCCTTACATTCATTAAAAGTCAATGGGATTTCAGCTCCCAATTATCATTGCTGCTTTAGAAAATCTCCCCTTTTGTCCTTATACTGCAGACTGCACAGACGAAAGCAGAGGCATTTGTGCTAGAGGCTGCCAGTTATCTATTTCATTTACAGCTGGCAAGGAAAGCGCTCGTGCATCGATCAGCCTATGGCTTGTAACTGCATTGTAACAGAACTAGCAGTTGTGGTCAATCAAAATAATCTAAATAATAATCTCTCTTACTAGTTGCAACCTGGAATCTTTAAGGATGTTCTATTCTAAAGCAGCAGATACGTATTTGTTCAAGTGTTAGTAAGAAACATGAAGAACCTATTTACTATTTACTAATAGTAAATTAAAAAAAAGTAAATATTCAATACAACATTGAATTACTTACTGACAGGAAAACAGCATCACTTATAAATACATAATCTTATTTAAAATGAAACATGATCTTCTGATGTAGGAATACTGGAAGTATAAAAACTTCACTGATTATACAAAACATTTAAACACTAGGGTTACTATTTCATCACAATTTGAAGTCCTGCTTCCTTTATAATCATAATTTAATCCTCAGATTCCAACAAGGAAAACCCAGCACCATACTCAGTACACAGCTGCTGCTCATTTCCGACATGACATTGATAACCCTCAAGAAAGATTAAATAACCCCTGCAACAAGCAAGAAAACTATTACAAGCTTTAGTGCCTTCATAAATAAATACCTGCATTCATTTTAATTGCTGAATGATAAAAACAAAAACCAGAAACATATACAAACAAAGCCCTTCTGTTTTTAAAAGTAATATTTAGTAGCTTTTCCACTAATTTTCTGTTTTAAAAATTGGATTAAATAACTAGCAGGCAGTAGGAACCAATCACCATAAGCTTACTGAGAAACAGGTCATCCTGGACAACACAACAAGCTAATCCATGTCTTTTTTCATTTGTTTACTTTTTCTAGGGCTTGTGCGTCTTGGTATTTGACACAAAGTTGCCCTTCTGAGTTGCTAACCATATCTAGAAAATGTAGTTTGTCAGGACAGTTTTTAAAGAGAATTTACAAGTTCTCTGTCAATCCACTGTGTGCTTCATGTGACAAAATTAGTCTCAACTGTATTACATACATTCGAACAACTTAACAGACTTTCTCCTATACACATTGTACTTGATTAAAATGCTGTGTTAAGAAAAGTGGATGTACATCTCTATTTCAATGGTTATTGCCTATCAATGTACCTTGGAGCAACTTGCACCAACTACACATGTGCAGCCAATCCCTAAGAGGTTATCACATTCAGACCACTTGACTATTTCTACAGGAATACTGTGCATAGCTCCAGGTAACTGTCTTGGTTGGCTTTAACTACTAGTGTGAGTGTGTATATAAATATATATAAATCTATGTTTCACTCCATGGCATTCCAAATAACTAAATAATTATATGTTGCTGAAAAAATTGAATCATCAGTCATTAAAAGGCAACTTACAAACATGAAAGGAAAAAATATTTAGAGAAGGTAGATTTAGCTTATTCATTCCCAGGAAGGAAGAATAATTCTAGACTTCAGTGCCATTAGAAATAAATGCAAAGGTGTTTATGCAAAGTTAAATTTATTCCTGATGACAGGCCAAGGAGGGAAAATCAACTTGCCCTGAGAAGCCTGACAAGAGTAGTTTTTAGCAGCGACAAAATACTATTAAGAACAAGAAATGCCTTACTGGGTAAAACTAATGGTCTATTTAGCCCAGGTTTTGCTCTGATGGTAGCAAAAAGGGGTAATGTTCAGGGAGAATGCATCAGTCAGACTACTGCTCGCAGTYCATCCTAAGTGTATTCCCTCAGCATCTCTAACTGTTGTAGGAAGGATGTTACAGAGCATACTTATGTCCAGTTCTTTTACTATGCATTTATGAACCACTGACTATGAATCTGTCTAACTGCTTTTTCAATAAAGAGATTTAGAGGTTAAGAAGCCTAACAGATAGATTACCTCTGTTTCTCTGGAAGACTATAGAAGTAGCCAGCCTTCCCTCCAGCTCCATAGGAATTAAGACTACTACAAAGGAGTGGTTCAGGAGAAAGTTGCTTCAGGAATTTTAGAGTCAGAACAGCAAGTACAATTTAAAATGTATTTTTTGTAGAAAAATCTTAGCATTTAAAGGCTGCTGATCGATGCTGGAGTAGAGGCTGCCCCCCCCACACCCCTTCTCCCTTTCCCAGGTTCACAGGAGAGCATAAGACACTGCCCTTCTGCAAAGGCAGCAGAGGCTCTCAAAACACACTGAGAAGTGCTGGTACCAACCACAGACAAATTCCTCAGTTACACATGACAAGAATATCCAGATAACATGATCAGTATCCTCTGGCTTATAACAGATGACAAGAACTTTCTTCTGTTAATTGTTAATAAGCTCTTTGAAGAGTATCGTATAAAAAGATGAAATATCACAATTGTGTATTCTTGTGTTTTTCAAATACGCTTAGCATGAGTACATTTTTTTTCAAGGTTTTAACACAAAACACGGATCAAATCGGAGGAATCTCCATGTATGTCCTACAAGCTGACATTCCAGTCAGATTGGTTACCTGCCAGTTGGAGAAAACAAATTGCTAAATCCTATTTTAGTGAATACCTGTTATAAGTAATCTCGATCCCAYAGGGTTTGTTACAATAACATGAGATTGCCATTCCATTCCAGTTTAATAAGTCTCTTTGGTGAAGCTGCTGTTCAAAGCTTATGTGGAACAGTTTCTCTTATAGTTAATATATATGTAAGTTTAAAACAATAACAGAAGCTAACAAAAAAAGGAAACATATTACTTTATAATTATGCTTAATTATTACTGAAATTATACACAGACATCGTAAAGACAAAGCAAGTCTTACACTGTTTGGTCTTATATATTCACAGTTTTCATATATGATAAACATCTTCAGCAATACAGTTAGTAGATACAAAGGCAACTCCACATAACCTGCAATATCCACTAAACTTTTTTTTTTTTTTAAAAAAATTTTTTTGAAGAGTAACATGCAAAGTCAATTTATCCCAGTATATTTAACCGAACACCAGGGCTGCGATACTATATAAAAGCACACAAAGTCAACTGACATCCAGCTGCAACTCACACTTTCAAGCTTGCCTCCTCAATGCTCTTCATTATAGTCAAACATTTAACAACAGATATCACATGTTAAATAAATGACTGTGTACCTAAAGTACCACTTCAGAGCTGCTCAGAGCAGAAGAAAAAAAAAGAATTAAAAAAAAGAATCAATTCGCAAGGATAAACTATTAATTACTAGAGCTGCAATTTAGCTAGTCAAGCTTAATAACTAAATTTTATGTTAAGTCTATAGCAGAGGTGGGTAAAACCTTAGAGCTAAGAATTTATTTAACAAAAAGTGGCATTTGAAAGTGAAATATATCCAGAATTTCCTCATGTAGCTTTGACTGATGCCAAACTCTTTAATCTATGTTATCTTAGCTTTCTTTCCTCTTCCATTTCCAAATACAGATACTKCTAAATTTAATAATAAAGCTGCTTTAAAGTGGAGGGAAGGAGAGACGAGGCAGTTATTCAATGTGGTTTTTTTTTTTTTTTTTTTTTTTTTTTTTTTTTTTTGGGGGTGTTTTATTTTTTTTTTTTTTTTTTTTTTTTGAGGGGAAGGAAAACAGTTGGACTGATAAGTAATGGAAAACAAGGATTTATTTTTAGTGAGCAACTCAGGCAAAAAACATTATTTTAACACAGATGTTTGCCCAGCTCTGTGCCTGAGCCCTTCCATGATTTAAATAAGTGTCTGGATTTTACATCTCACCAATTCAAGAATGGCCTGCTCAACTATATTTTTTAATACCTCAGTGCATTTGTGAATACACATGTAAAGCATACCAAAAGTGCTGTTTTGTGTCATATAGGAAAGCATAATAGAAGAACTACAAAATGTAGGATTGTAAAAATTCAGTTTAACATGATATCAAGCTTTGAGTATACACACTGATCTCCACAAAAATGTGCACGTAATGGCAAAAATCTCCCAAATCCATTTTTTAATGGCTTCAAATTTTTAAGCAACATATATGGATAGTGTATTCTCATTATACATAGCATTACTTCTTTCCTACAGAGATTCTTGTAAAAATCCTGCTAGTGACAGTGAGTATAGGCTCTCCATTGTGGAAAATGCCATAAGCATATTTTCAATACTTAGGTGTCACCATTTGTATGGGGGAGAAACAAGTTTTTACTGTGACAAGAAAACTCATTAGTTTCAGGGTTTACAGTTTTAAGAAGTGGCAAACACATGACCATCTTCATGACCAATAGTTCATTCAACTGAACATGAGTTCAGTCATGTATGTTGCATATGACATTTTAAAAGTTAAGAATATTTTAGAGATTTTAAAAATATATTCTAGCAGACCTTATATTCTAGGGATCCGTATATGTTCTCTGTTGAGAACAGTGTTCTGTTTATATACTTATACCTTTAAACATGTAGAATGATGCAAATCATCTTTTCTGAAACAGAGAATCTTAAAGTTACACCTCATGAGGAAGTTTATTAATAAAGATTCCTCCTCCCCAAAATGAAATAAAGTAACACAGGGGAAGGCAACCATAGACAAATGACTAAAGGGCAGAGTTAGTGAGGCATCCAAAAGTGAGAAAATTATTTCCACATTATGACCAGAATATACTACCTGACAGGCTAGGCATACACAGAGGTAAACACACATATTGTTGTAGAAGGTTCTTGCGATTTATTTTGGTTATGAAGACAGCTGCAAACATGTAGTTGTTAGCTTTACTGACTGAGAAAAAAAGATTCATTTATTTCAAGTAGCAGCAAAGCAACCTTTGACCACTGTAAGACCTGACAACTTTAATTAGTTTTAAGYTTAAAATGAAACCAAATGTGGCTTTGGCTTCTATCCAAATAATTTTATCCCAGATTGCTCTCTGTTCCTAGTGAAGCACTGCAGTATAATTACTTTAATTTCTTCATAGTTATGTTCCATTTGCTAGCTTTCCAAAAAAATTTTACAACTTTAACATATAATTAAAAAAAAAAAAAACATTTTCCTCACATTACTGAAGCAAAATTAATAAAGAGCATTCATTCCTTGCTTAGCTGAGAAGCAATTTTTAAATGTTTCAGCAATTGGTATGCCAACATTATGTTCATCATGTTGAATTAAAGACATTCTTTAATGGTGGACAAAACACCTCCACACACTGAATGAACAAAATTAAACTGCTAGACCTGTTTGCAGGAGGAGAGGGTTGGTTTTAGCTTGCATTATTCTGGACAAGGAAACGACTACCTGGCACAAATTGCAGATATAGTAGCAGCTATAACTATTTCAAGATTAAACAATGTTTTCATGTTGCCATAAAACTCTAACCCCACTTGGAAATTGTCGGTCAGTGATTTGGCCACTTTGTCCACATGCTGAACGTGGACAGAAAGTCATCAGACAGGCTGTATTCACAGAGGGTTGGGGAAGGAGGCTTCAGTAAACCAGAGTATTTTTTCCAGCTGTCCTAATCCAAGCCCATATTCCTTACAGTTTTCTATTAAACTACACAAGACATCCTGCCCACTTCAGAGACTGAATTATTAGATGAATACTGTAACAAGTAATAGCATATGCAGTTGCAAGTAAAAACACAAGTTTGTCTTGTAGCCCCACCCTTAGGTTGGGCAACTGATAATCTATTGTTTATACAGGGGTTATGAGACTAGTTTACCAGCATTTTTATTGGATTGGATTATTATTTAATGCTCTACCTGAAGGCAATGTTTATCATTTGTGTTCCAGAACAGAAATGTAAACAAAACACAGAGCTTTTTCTCAATAGGTTGTTGGCTTTAGAAGTTATTTAAGAGAGATGCATTAACTTATACAGTTAAGGAAGACAAGTTAATGTCACACTGCATTTTAAATATAACATACTAAGATCTATAATGGTCCTTTGTTTTTATGTAAAACCTCTGGACTTTAGATCTGTCCCCAGGAAAACTGTTTCCTGCACATAGCTTTTACTATGGTAGAAACTGACATTATACCCTTGRAGGAGAGCTGTCAGCCACAATTTTCATTGAAGAGAAGAAATTATGGATTTCCTACTATATTTCACACAATTCAGCTTTCATTAGAGGACGAACTTATTTTAATTAAGTCAGGACAGTCAAAATAATAAAAAAAAGAAAAATTTCCTTTAATTACATTTTTGCAGTCTGCATTTTCCCCTCAAGTTAGATATTCAAAAGGCCTCGGCCTTTACCAAAATATGGAAAGGATTTAATTACGTATGATGTTTTCCTGACCAAATATAATAGCATTAAGTATATATTTTTTTAAAAAAAAAGCTTTCAACTTCTATCTCTACAGAAAAGTAATTTGGATGAGCATTTAAAAATTTTTTTAAAAGGTGGAATTAAAACTTTGGGATCCAGAACAATGTATTCTGTGTTCTAATTCTTCCATATATAGGCTAATTTGGATGGTCTGTGTTTTCTGTCACATATTTATCACCACAAAGCTCAAAAGGCCAACTCCATAAAAATTACTACACAGTGCCTACAAAGAGTTTAACTAAAGGCTGTTGACACCACGTCTTTCAAAGCCATCAGTTTGGCAACCTCATACTGGCTTCCTATTTGGCAAAATAAAGGCAACAGTAGCAACGTTATAATGCTTAATGACATGACACTCCTCAGGGGCATGCAGGTACTCTGCTAACAAGCCACCAACTCATTCATTCACATGGGTACACCAGAGAGCAGGGAAGCATGGTGTAACGCACAAAGAAAATAACTGGGGAACTCAGGCAGTTGCCCAGGTGATAGCAGAGCAACACGTTGAAAAACTCATGGTCTCTAAGCAGCAGGGAAAGTGGGCAGCTCGCAGCCAGCCTGCGCTGCCAGGAGCTGGAATGCTAGCACACTCTAGCGATAGAARGTCTCTATACTTCAGATGAAACAAAATCAGTGTGGCAGTCATCTGAAGAACGACAGAGCAGTCATTTGAACTCTGTCTCCGTTTGTTAAGCATAGGATGTTTTTTAGAAGCCAAAGCACATGCAAATATTGGTCTGAGATCACTTACCTTTTGTTCTCAGTATAATCTGAAGGCACCTGGGATTATTACAGTGTTTGCTATTTCTCAGATCAGCTATAAACATCAATAGTCAATTGGTTATGATTTATCTCTTTGCACTTTTTCTTACTGGCTAAACACTAGTATGCATCAGAGCACTGGGCTGTATCTGTACTCAAGAACAACATATGAAGCACAGGAACTTCAACAAAAGTGCAAATAAATCCCATGTACAAAGATATCTAGAGTTTTTCTTACATTGTGCCATTTTCTTGCACAATTTTTAGAATATGAGTACATTTTGGATTGTAAAGCAGAACTGAAAGTTATCAGTCTTTTACAGATAGTTCAGTTTCATATATCAAAACTAAGAATACCAGGAAAAAAGAATGGGTGTATATATATATATATATATATATATATATAAATATATTTAAAAAAAAATCCTTCCCCCCCCAGTTATTATATGCAAGAATTTTACAATTACCTTGCACACACTATTGGCAAAAAACACAATTACATAGTTTCAGGCTAAATTATTTCACTAAGGTCAGGAATGTGCATGTAAATTCACTGAGTGGCCACTGTCAGGTTTTCATTTATCTGTCCAGGACAATATTAGGTTTGCAGTTTCCACAGGAACAATTAAAGCATACAAAAAGACCTTTCTCACAGAAAATAAAATGTTAACTATTTTTATTACTTAGAAGTTTCCAAATTGGTGTATCATTACAGTTCCAACTCACAACATCCTAGTCAAATGGCTTTCTCTAATTCCCTCTCATTTGCACCTTTAAAGCACACTAACATTTTCTCATATGCTCTTAAATAAGAAGCATCCATCTCTTCATGTTCTAAAGTTTACTGGTAGAACTTCAGGATTTGCAGATGTTGTCTTAGTCACTAAGAGCTAGATCCACTGAGTTGTCAGATGAGTTTCAGTAAATCAAAACCATCAAATTAGCAGCAATTTAACTTGCTTATGCCCACCTGTATTCGAGTGCTAAAATCCTTTTTCTCACTAGTGTGCAGCATGTCAGTTGTATTTTTCTCCTTTTCTTGTTTTCCCCAATTTCTCAGAATTACTTTTGATTTTCAAAAGAAATCTTTTTCTAGTCTTTTTTTTTTCCCCATCTGTCTAGAGTTGTTTTCCTTCCTCTTGGCACAAGCATGAAATATTGGTAAATCTGTCAAATTCATGTATGCAAACATACACACATTATACACATGGTATACTGTGTATACCATGTATACACATGCATATATGTGCATATATACACATATATGCATGTATATACATGCATATATACATGGTATTTATCTCTTAATGTTTCTCCAGAACAGTTACCATTACACCAAGACACTGGAAGGGCATTCAGTACAACCAGTAGCATTTCAAGCAGGAATATGTACTTAAATTTTTCTGGAGAGTCTAAACTTCAGAATCTTAAGAACATTGTAACTGCAACAACTATTTATAATGGATCACTGTACTTACTAACGAACAAAGTCTGTTGAAACAAACTACATGATTATTGCTTAATTTCTAGATATGGATACACCCCATTGCCTCTCTTTACAGACTATACTTTGAAGCTGAAATAATGAACTACAGTGATTAGAGAACAGCTTTTAAACAGAACAAGAATTAGTGCCTTTTTATTAAATATTGGAAAAATACTCAAAGGAGAAATAACCCTTTAACACATCACTTTAAGACTGACATATGTTCTCAACTTATGTAAGAGCAATCCTGCCAAAGTGAACATGACTATTCCTACACTACTGTTTAACAACTTGTACAGCTTTTTCTAGGCTCAAGGCCTCAATTATCCAAAGAACATGCCACCTTATTTTAAAAACAGCATTTTCCATAAAATCTGCGAACTACTATACATTAAACTTTGAAAGAGTAAGTTGTTAAGTCCAAAAAGTTGTCCATGATCCATGAAAAGCAAACATTTTGGACAAAAGAGGAGAAATACTTCAGAAGTACCAGATTTAAATTTTTCTTATTTCAACCAATATAGTTTAGATACTTAAGAATGGAAGCCCTCCCATCATTAACACAGAAGCTTCTCACAGCAAGGTTTCCAAAGGAAAAAAACAAGCAAAATATAAGTCACATTTCAAACAAGCACACACCTTTCCTTCCAGTCCCTTTGCCCATTAGGTATCTTGACAGTTGCATCTATGCTTTTCATCACAGGAAAATTCAATGTGATACTTTACAGAAAAAGAAGAGAACATCTAAAGGATGGATAGTTAAAAGAAAGATTATGTAACTTCATAATATCAGCACAATACTTTCATGTACGTCAGTGTACCATTAACATTACAAAAATATATTTAGCAGTGGATTCATTGTATGTACCTGAGAGGGGTGAACTATGAGTGAACAGAACTGAGAATCATAATTTCAAACTCCACAGTCAGGTTAATTATACAGGATTTATCTTCAGCATTTGTTCAATGCCAAATAAAGCACTAATAGTTCAGACTATTTACTTAGTAATTAAATAAAAAAAAGGTTAAAACTGAAGCTAAACAAGATTAATAAAAAACAATGAGTATGAATATATACACATAATTAATGCAGCAGCATAGACGCTAAGAATGAAATACTATAGTAAAAAGAATTTATATAAAAGATCTTAAGCCTGAAAAAAATTCAACAACCCTGTGCAAAATTTTAAGCAAATCCATAAAGTAATTTCAATACAACAAACCAGCCAGCACTCAAGTTCAACTTTTTAAAGTTAAATCATCCTCCATTTTCTCAGAAGAACTACAGGCTGATGCACTGCATTCACATACAGACTAAAGAAAAATTAGAACCAAGCTAAAAAAAAGAAATTAAGAAAAATATGTATTTAGTAAGACTATTTCACAGAACTTTGTTTAACAATCATAAAGTCAAATAAATCCTTCCAGTAGTAGGAAAGTTGCATTTGGCTGCGAAATTTCAAAAATAATCCTTTGATCCAGTTACAGACCACTTTGAGAAAGACCTCCAGATACAAAAGTGTCTATCTCCTCTTTCTCAAGCTAGGTGTTTTAAAGCCAGGTCCTTTCCCGACTCCAGTGGGCAGGTCCTTAGCTAAGGCCCCAAAATTGCCAGTCTCTGTCTAGATCCTTTAYTACTGAGAAAGTGTGTCTGACCACCCTACTGCACCAAACGCAATACATGTTTGCTTTGATTCCTCTCAACAAAAAGAGTAAAATAAAATCAAGGATTTAAGAAAAATAAAGAAGTCCAGCAAACGTGTTAATACCACTGGAAAAATCTTACCACTGTACCAATGTACTGAGTCAATATATCAATGTACAGGTAACAATATGGTTCAATTTTCAATTCAATCAAAGCATAGAGTAAACTTTTCACTCAGTATTCCAGCTAAAAACACAACTTGTCCTAACTTAGCTCCATYGTGCTTGACAAGCAAATTGACTTAATTGTCATCAGGGGCTTGTGGAATGTGAAGTGACTCCAGTGGCACTCAGGGGAGATTCCCGAAGCAAGGTATCTACAGCAAAGCCACTGAAGAGCCATTCATTTCTCTGTCACCCCCAGGCAAAGTAGAACAGCCTGGGATTTCTAAAAAGGCTGACAAGAAAGAGAACAAAGAACAAAACTCTGCGGTCCTGGTTGATTAGCACTAGCCAGAATAAGGCAAAATTGTTTTATACATATCAGTACAACTTCACTGATTCCTCATACCTATTGCTGCCAAAACCAAGGCTGAAGGTCATGATTTGGGATTACTGATTTGCAATTATGAGAACTACACCCAGTAACACCTCATAAGGGCCTTTCCAAAGATGAGGAGAGAAGGCAACATGGTTTGTACTTCTCCTATCCCACTCATTTCACCAAAAAGGATATGAGTAAAAAGGGTRAAACAGAAGGCTGCAGCCAACACAAGCTGTCCCACTAGTTGCTAGCACTGGAGGAAGGGAGAAAATAAGGAGGTAGAAGAGATATTGCTAGCATAGGCAAATGAACAGTTTCAAATTCTGTTTTGACTCAGATGATGCCACCACAAAGAAAAAAAAAAAGTGGGGAACCACAACCCTACGTTGTTTCTCTGATAAMAGTATAAGGATAAACAGTCTCAGCTGAAATTATTCCCTGTGCTTTCTGTCAATGGATTCACTTTGTATTCAGGAAAAAGGTCTCATTTTAATTTACTAATGTTAGTGACTAGTCTGGAGTAGACATGCAGCTTGATACTGCAGAATACCGGCCTAAAGCTTTGGGCTCTAAGCCCTACCCAAACACCAAGTGTGGGCCATCTGAGCAGATTTATTTTGCCAGAAATTAGGTGTCTGATGGAGAAGTCACTCTTCTTGTGGTGGACAACCCTAATGGTGACCCAATGCTGGGTTAAATCCTAATAGCAATCAGCTATAATTAGCTTTGTCAGGGCCATTACTAGAACCATTAGTAAACAAGGCTCTCTTGGTGATACAAGGCAAAAGTTATCTTGCCTCAAGCACTTGGAGATGCACATATATAAGCAATCAAAGGAAAAATTAAGTCTGCTACATTCAGCCTTTTTACAAACCTCCTCTGTGCCTTGATAAGTATTTATCTGTAATTCCTAATCTGTATGATTGTGACAAGTCACATAAATGGGTTTTGAGTCCAGATTTTAAAGCTAAAC
Organism: Rhea americana; assembly: GCF_003343005.1. Taxonomy (NCBI): domain Eukaryota; kingdom Metazoa; phylum Chordata; class Aves; order Rheiformes; family Rheidae; genus Rhea; species Rhea americana. The sequence goes on from NW_028186339.1 coordinate 1,399,695, forward strand.
TGTGCTCCTAACACTAATTTTGAGGTCAGAAATATTTTTCCACATCATAAAGAAACTGACTTCTCTGAAAAAAAAGGAAAAGCTAACAGCTGTAGGTCAAAACAAAGCCTAAACTACATTTCACAATCCATAATTATTTATATAACAAGCAACTGAAACTATATTTAAAGTGACTAGCATTTCTGGAAAGCTTCATAAAAATCTGCAAACAGCAAAACACTAGATGAATTGGAAATCAGAAATTTTAACAACAGATAGAATACAAGGCATTAGCCTTCTACTCAGTAGTTATGACAACTTAACCAAAGCAATGCCTTTGGGGAAGGAGGAATGAAATCGAGAGAGATAAGGTTAGCCAGACTATAACCCATTGGTATTTCTGAACATCAGCTCTCACTATAGTTTTGGTAAGCAGGTAACTCCATTTTCTAGGTATAGTAAATGAGATCAGATAAACTTAAAGTTTAGTTACTGTGATTTGTCCATTCAAAGTACACTATCTCCTCTTCAAATTTCATCTATATCTGTTTAATACAATTAATTTTGGCACAGAAATACTAATTCCTAAGGTAACTATTACGTATCATTAAGCTGACTGACATCATGTTGACCTACAATATTCATAACAGAGACACAATCTATTCCATTCCAGTAAGTTTACAATTAGAACATAATTACAACATAAAGGTAGGAAAAAGCAAATATATACACATAGCCAGAGAAGTGTGAGGGGACAATATTAGCAGGACAGGCACAATTTTAGCACACCAGCTAACTACCTGCTGTGAAGATTTTGGTGTCATTGCAGGGACAAGAGACTTTTTAAAAGTCCTTCCTTTTGGGTRCTAACAACTTTCAACTGTTAAAAAAAGAAAGGTGTTAAGCCTCTAATGTAAAAGCTTGACAAAAAACATACTACTTGTGTATGTTGACTAAAAACGTACTGTTGCAATTAGCTTTAAATAAAACCATCAGATAATTCCCCCAAACATCTTGATTTGAAAGTGGATTTAGTGGATTTAATATTATGAAACAATTGTTCAAAGTTATTTTACCTAGTCTCTTACCTTTACCTCACATCATTCATCAGTGCACTCAGGATGACTCAAAACAGTTACACTGCTAGATTGAAAGCAATGTGTTTCCTAGATACACTGCTAAATACAGTGAAACAGATGCTTAAGGTTCTTCTGAACCATATTTGTGTCACATTGTCTTTCCGACACACACTAACACACGTAAGAAAATGTATTAGACATTTAGTAAGTATGAACCCTATCAATAGCCCATCCAATAAGCAGTCTTAGGAGACATGCTTTTTGTTTCCTCTGCTTTAAGTCAGTACTGATTTTGTACCTAGGAAAATTAAGGTTTACAGCCAAGAAGTGGCTTCACAATAACAGCAACACTATTGCCATCTGCTGTCAGGAAGCATTCATAGCATCCCATAGTACCTCAAAGTACCTCAAATATTTTACAATTTTAAGAAGCTAGAGGCTTTTAAGAAATCTAATTTTACAGAGTTTTTTGTTCCTCTGTTGTTTGATTTCTCTGGAAAGCACACAAAAGAAAAGGTCTAGGGTAACTGCAGCATGAAGGATCAATAATCATGTTTAATAAAAGCCATATCACAGTTCCGGAACACAGGAACAAAATTCTACAAACAGGAGCAATCATTTCAAGTTACCATCCTTTCAGCCACCAGAGATAAATGAAGCAATGGATATTGTCACAAGGCAGAGAATCTGAGATGAGATGATTCAATGGAGGGGGCTGACATTTTGCAGCCTGTTACTGCCCTTCAGCACTGAACATTTAGAAATCTGCATCTCCAGCAGAACCCATGCAGCACTTCATGGTTTTAGTGAGCAAATGAAAACACAAACCCAGCAGTATCCTACACCGCCTTTCGCAGAGTTTCTTGTAAATCTGGCAATCAGCAAGATATGCAGATAGTACTCTCTACTCCCACCCAATTCCTTCTCTATTCTAGAGATTGTAAAAACGTTACTCAAAGTGTTTTATTTTTATTTGTCAAGCACCTTGGTAGGTTGGTTTGCTTGTTTTAAATGAACAAAAAAGTCAGCAGCACAAAGTTTATATGGACAGTTCCTGCCCCAGGGAGTTTAGAAGCAGTAAATTAAGATGCAGTAAGTTAAGAGACAACAAATGGGCTCAAAATCAGATGCACAAAGACACAAGGAGACTGTACCAGTCCAGGTAAACAGTGGTATGAAAGCACCAGCACCAGGTAAAGACCAAAGTGTTAAGTAAATCTAGGTTCCATAGTCCATCAGGTTAGATTAAGCTACTGAAACGTGTCTTACCTTGTCCATTTTTTGTTGGATTATCAGAAGACTCTGAGATTATGCTAAATCCAGTTGGAAAAATCTAGTAAAATATACTTGGCCATCTGACTTGATGCCAGGGTATTTATATATACTTCATCCACTCAAATTTGTGCAACAGTAAGGAGATGAGTAAGTGAACAGTGAAACAACATTGCTTTGTAACTCAGTCTGCCTTGACAGAGCCTTGTGGCTCAGTCCACATTCAGTTAATTTAAGGACCCTTTTAAGTGCACTGTTCCAATAGAAAGTATATTTTATTCTCTGTTGCTTTTTTATGGCTTCTCAGTAAGTCATTGAATACTTGCATCCCACTGCTTGTTAATGTGCCTATTTGCACTATCTGGCCATATGGCAGGCTGAGCAGCAGATCTGTCCTCATAGACATGGAAGCTTCAGATCTTCATTACAGTCTCTGACACTACCTGCTCTCAGGCAGAGCACACAATTAGACAGGATAATGCTTAGGCACACATCCGAGAAATACATGCTCCCAGAAGTTCTCTTTTATTTAAGTAATACACTTATAAGCAAACTTGTAGAATACATCAGCATACAGAAAACGTTTTCTGATTTAAGCATGTCACAATATACATAAGTTTTAAAAGTCAGTAAGCACTAACACACCTGATAAAGCTATCCAATAAATATATACATACATATATATATACACACACACACACATTATATATATATTGTTTCGTGTTAAAGCTCAGTTCCTTTTCCATACCAAGTTGCAGCTGAGCATGGGTTCCAGATAGGATATAATGGTGCCGCACACAAGTGACAGGCAAGATTCATCACAAATGCGAATTTGCTTTCCTCAAAGCTTACTGCCACACCAGCGTCACTACCAGAAAATGAAAAAGTTAATCAGTCCATACCCCACTGAGCCAAATGTTAGTTTTCTAACAAAAGCTGCATTTTTAACAGATTACAGTTCATTTGACCCTGAAAAGTGCTCCAAAAAAAGGAAAAACTCTATCCTCAAGTTGTCTGTAACACTGCTGATCCTCTCTCTTTCTTGTTCTTAAACTGAGTTACACTAATCATATTTTGCAAATACACCAAATAATATTTTGATCACTTGTTGCAACACATTTCTGAAGTGGTCCCCATTTTAACCCTTTGTCACATCCTTAGAGCAACTGTTGTTCGACTAAAACAGCAACTACAATAATCCACCTAAATTAAGCTGAACCTCTGGACATACTTTTCATCATCTTAATCACATCACTTTACGTAAGATTTTTTTCCCCTCCAAATCAGTACTAAAGTAAAGAGAAGAACTATAGTGTAAAAATTAAGACAGAATAAAGCAGTTCTGAGTAGAGGGGAACAACTAATGATGCCCATTATTCACTAGCAATATTTAAGCTCTTTTCAAAGAAACTGGTTGCAAATTGACTCACACATACTATGATTATCAAGAATGACTGATTCTTTCAGCTACTGACATGGACTTTTCTGTTAATAAAAGAAATGGAGAATATATATAAATGGATCTGGAGTTTAACACACAAGTATTACTGCACCAGTTTTAATTTAAATTGAAAAACCTTTACGTTCAAGCCAACTTGTTCACACTGAAGATGAAAAAATTCAAATTAACAACAACAATTTGTTAGCATTACTGGTTCTATTTTCAGAAGAAGTTACACACATAAAAGCAGTGTAGACTGCAAGGCAAAGCAGTAAATTCAGACTAATCTGCCAGATGACTCTCTGCAAAGGATTTCAACACAAGTTTTAAGTTTCCCTATCTGTACACCAGAGATAATAGAACATTTAGAGTGTGCTCATGAAACATGCTACTCATCATCAAAATCAGTAAGAAGCTCCCAGATTAAGGAAACATTTTAGTACAGTTTAAACAATTTAATAAGTGCAAACATTCCATAGAGGGGAAAAAATAATTAGAAAAAATCTTATAGGCAACTCAAGGGTGGTTTGTTCGTTTTGCTGATTCCACTTGGGTCAACAGCAGGAACATCTGAAGAGTGATTTATTTTTAAAATGAATCAATATGAAGTCATTCTTCAACTATAAATTTAAGAGTAAGGACTACTGACCACTATTATAAAAAGGAGACCCTTAAATATATATGCCGTACTAGTTCAGGCCCTGTTACTGATTCAGACACCTTTCTAATATTCAGACAGGCCTCTTCTGAATTAATTTCTCCTTCAGAACCTACTAGATGATTTTTTGTGTGATAAATTAAGTTGCCAAATGAAATGGAACAGCAATCAGAGAAATTGCCTGATGCCAGATCTGTTTCAGATTTAGAATTCATTCTTTTCTGCACCTGTTCATTAAGCATCATGTTCAAGGCAACTGCAGTGACTGATTGCACATTAACAAGCTGTTTATGTGGAAAGGCATAGTTCAGGTAGTATCCATGCTTACATATTCGTTTAAGCATAATTCACAGATAATACATTCAGTTCACAATTTCAATACGTTAGATACCTCTACCTTGAGGTTTAATTTTGAACAAAACAAAAATGGGACGCATCGTAAAATTAAGCAGTTAGATTATACTGCAAGGTCAAGGGCGGGGGAGGAGAAGGATGAGGAAAGAAGTCTAGCATAAAATCTGTTGCTTTATTACTAAATACAATTCTGAAATCAAAAGTTTGAAGGAAGGAAAGTATATTTTATTAGAAAATTTTGAGATCTAATAGAAAAGTGGTTATTTCATTTTGTAAATCTAATCATTCAGAAACTCCAGTCAGAACGACTTACACAATAAGCAAAGTAAACATAGCCTATTCAAAACGGAGTGTTTTTTTTTCTCAGTATCATTTGCTTTAAGTATCAGGACAGGGACATATAGCACAACAAGCATTTAAAATTATTACAGATCTATGAAAAAAATCTAGACATGAACCACTTCCTGAAAATACTCTTCCCCGTTAAACAACCAACAGGTATCATCCTCTTTGCATATCTTGTCTCACAGTAGGCATTGCACAATATACAAAGGGAGTTAAGGAAACTGCGTAGTTTATTGCTTTTGAACTAGTATCTTTAACTGAAATGACTCCTGAGTCTCAATTCAGATATGTAAATTACTTCCTGTAGAGGAAATCATTTGTTGAATAAGTATGAGGTTCTGTAACTGATTTCCAGCATCAGAGATCAGCAGGAAAAAAAGAAATAAAAAATTTGCTTAATTATTTTGTCCATTAACCCTTTTCATTATTTATCAGAGTAAGATATCACTGCATTTATCTTCCCAAACATAAAAATACTGCTTTTAAAAGGTAATAGGTTTTTCCCCAAATTTGGGAGAATTAGGGGTAATTCCAGTGGTCACATACAGTTTACAAAGGGAACAACCTTCTAGTTGCTAACACAGTAGCAACTGGGTAGTTGCTAATTTACAGGTAGCACTGTACACTTATTACCAGAAACATCTACTTGAATAGAACTGATGGTAACGTTCCTTTTCCTGCAGATGAAATGTTTTCATTCTCAGTATCATACCTCTGTACAGATGCCCAAAAATAGTTTTCAAAGCTAAAAAGACATACCATTTCTTATAGTGTTGTCACCCCTACCACTATCAATCAAATAAAAATAAGGGAGAATGAGCCTTATTGTTCCACATATCTGTATTCCTTTTCCCCCTCATTCTTGCTCCCAATGAAAACTAACTCCCAATCACATTAGTACATGCTATCTTATTTTAGAACTGAACTAATAGCATATATTAAGTAATGAATGAATGCATCAATATATTTGAGATCAGTAGTGAACTGCTGCTTAAGGCATCTAAAGTACACACACATACGTATCACACACGTTTTGACAATTCAGCTCCTATATGTACTTCAGATTACAAAAATAACATATAWTATATTATGAATAGCAAAAAAGTATTGATTTTTTCCTATGTTTATTAAAAAATCCAGGGAGAATAATATTTAGTGCTTAGCTAATATTACAAATACTTCACAATTGACTTTCAAGCCTTACTGAGGCTTTTGCTGCTTTTCTCTATATTTGGGATTGGCTGCTTTACAAACAACATGCCTAACACCTAAAACTGAGGAGAATAAGCTCCATGATTGCTGGACTATGTATTATATTTTTGTTCTTCCAATAATTTCTGTAAAATTTCATTAAACATCAAAGAGTTACTTTATCTTACCCATGTAAGCCACAAGAACATCATAAGATTCATAAGATCCACAGTTTAACAAACAGAGACAGTAGGCAAGCAAACACAGAGGGAAGTAATTTGCTCAATCACAACTGAGGACATAAACAATTTATTCTGGACTGCTACTAAGTTAACTGCCAGCTGCAAGACTTGCTTCCTAAATCTGTATGGTACCACAGAGAAATATTTAAAAGATATTAAGGTAGTTAATATCAAAGTTGAGGGGCAGGGTATTATACTATACATTTTGTGGCTTAAGTAGTACAATGTTATCTGAACTATTTTTCTGCACATAATCCATTTGGTCTACAGAAATACTTCAAGCAAGAAGTATCTGCAGCACAGATACAATGTGTATTAAAAGAGCTGAGAGGAAAGGTGCAGGGGGAACATAACAAACTCCTTTCCCTAGACACACATGGTTATCTGAAAGTTGACAAATTGTAGTCATCTGACTTCCAGGTGCTTACAGCACTTTTGGAGGCAAGATTAAAAGGCATCCAAAAATATTTAATTTGTTTAAAAGGTCAGTTATCATGGATTTATGCCATGAAGAACATGCCTCAAGGAAGAAACTGTTTGAATTCTTACAGCATAATAGTGACAGAGCAGAAAGGATAAAGGAGTAAGAGTCAGACTTTTAAACAAATCTTAACAGAATCCTTCAAAAGGAGGGAAGGAAAGTAACGTAACAGGACACATTTGGCAAAATACTGAGGTGCACTAGCACCTGTCTGCAGTACAATTACTAGCATGGAAATTCTGGAACCCCTAGCATGGAACCATTCTGGAAACATAATGTACTAATGGGGTTACATAATTTACACTGATTTTAGCAAAAATAGCACACTGGTTCCTCTTTCCAGCTACTCTGCCAGTCATTCTGCATCTCAGTGCTGCAGTCACTTTTTAAAAGACGAAAAAGATCTTCACTCTGATCACAACTGAATGATTTCAAAATTGGCTACTTTGATAATGTGAGAACAAGCCAGAACCTTTTACTTCCACTATTTCCACAGTTGACCTCTTTTAGCATAAAATCTTTTTAGACTACTCTAACAGACATACTGAATGTTACTTATTTTCTAAAAGTCCAAGAGAATAAAGAATCCTCCTCCAGCTGGGATCAGTGATTTCTTGGTATTTAGCCACATAACACATCCACCAACCCTTTCATTAACTTAATGAAGGGAGAGGGAGGAAGCACTCTCTCATATGCCAGAAATTCAAGGAAGATTTTTTTGCCTTTTCTCTTCCAGACTTAGACAATTTTTTGTTCCACAAATAAAATTGTGTKCTTTGCAAAACCATAAGAGAGATGAGAAACTAAATCTTGTTAAAAGACACTACAATTTCACTGAAAAATTGTTAGATTTCAAAATCTCTCAGTGCAACAACTTGACTTTTTTGCACAATCAACATGGATCTTGAATTAAAATATCTTTTCTTATTCTAATTTCCACTATCTTTCATAGTAAGTTTGAGAATTTTACTACTAAAAAAAAAAGTAGTAATTGTTTACAGAAAGGAAGAGGATCAGTTCTAGGCTTCACATGTTGGGTGAACATTGAGTAAATCGAAAGCTTACATTTAAGATGTAATTAATGTATCAGCATATACAGAACACTTGATTGTTCAGGGTAATCACAGGTTACTATTTTAATCTAACAATATTAACAATTCATAATAGTTATTATATTATGAACTTTATTAAAGATTACAGAAGAAAATGACAATAAGACTTACAAGAACCCATCATTACTAATATCCTGATCTAGAACAGTTGTTATGTATCAGTTAAATTTATCAGAGTACCACTGTCTATTCTAATAAGTAGTTTTACCAACATGTAATCTGAACTTCTATTGGTACACTGACATCCCACTCCTCTTAGTCTATGCACAGAATACACAGAGTACAGAAAACTTCCTTTCTTTTTGGTAACAGCCTTCTATTTCAAGAGTGTTATATCGCTCTTCAGACCTCTGAGACTCTGCTTTATGGTGTGGTTTTGGATGGTTTCTTGTATCAGTATTTCACAAAAAGGATTAATCTGTTGATTTTAATTAGGTTTTGGCTATCAGTAAACTCAAAATTAATAAAAACATTTTGCATGCAAATACCATCCTCTCTACTTGCTGGAGGATGAAAAAGGATGTTATGACAACTAAAGAGTCTACTTCTATTCCATTAAATCCCTTGGCATGTTCCACTACACAGAAGGGAGTTATGTAGATAGAACTAACATCAAATAGTACAAGGGACTAGGTTTATTAGCATCCACATAGTATGAGCAAGTTATGTTCTTCCTAGTCCTGAAACAGTTATCTCTATATAGTCTTTTACTGCGCTAGGTAAACCTATTACTTTCAGCCAATTCAACCTTGGAGAGTTCTGTACTTTCTTCCATTACACAGAAGATACCGCAATACGTTTCCTTCCAATAAAATATATAGGTAATACCACAAATTAATTATTGAAGTGAATCAATACTCCTAACCACTAAGGACAATGCTAGCCAAATACCAGCAAAAAAAAGTTCCATGCCCAAGACACACAAATTATGCTATTTTGGGGATGTGGATGAGGCAAGGGGAGGGGAGAAAGGATAAAATAACATCTTCCCACAGTCTCTCCAAACTAACCAAATTAATTGATTATAATATAATACATGAAAAAAATCATTACTTAGGCATTTTTTGCACCTCTAAAGTATCTCTGAAGTCTTTTGTCACAAGAACCTACTACATGCAATTCTTCACCTCTGTTGTAGACATGGTCACTAAACCAAATTATGTCTTAAAATATTTAGAGCTTTGGAGGTAATGATCAGAAACTTGAAAGATTACATTTTCCTTAGGAAAAAAACAAGTAAGCAAGTCACAAAGTCAGGATTCTTATCACGCTATTGTTAAATTATTTCCAGGTTGATTTATAACAACTTGGAATGTACTGCAGTTCAGTACCTAAGCTGTGATTTCAACAATATAAAGCAAGAAGTATCAGCTATTCAAGTTGAGTTAAAAAAATAAATACAAGAGAATTATTGTCTCTTAGTGACTACACTATTAAGGCTTTAAAATAATTCTGGTCACAGTAAAGGCACAGAGGATGAACAGATGCAATATACAGAAATTAGAAAAGCTATGTAAAGTTTCCAGACAGCTTTGCACAGAATTTTTGTTTCATGCAGCTTTTCAGAATTCAAAATTTGTAGTGCTGTTAGAGAAATACTSTGAGAAAAACCTTGCAAATAGYTAACAAGACTCAAGGACAAGGGGGAGAGAAAAACGGTACTGCAAAGGATAACCAGCTCCAGCTAAATAACCTTGATGAAACCACAGCGCTTTGAAGATTGCGAGGGGTAGGTAAGACAAAAGCAGCAGAATAATCCAGAAGTGACCTTAGGTTCATTAAGGCTTRTTAACATATTAAATTTCACACTCCTAAATGAATAATGAGATGGAAGTGACATGATAATGATGTTACCGCCTCTTCTTCGCTTCCTATGCTARTTAACAAGAATGTGAAAGCGCAAGCGCAGAGCAATTACCTGATGTAATGAAACTGTAACCAATAGAAAGATTTGTATAAAGTACTCCCCCTCTCATTCTTCATTTATACACACTTTTCAGGGAGAAGGTGTGCTAGCTTTGTGGATTTACCACCTAGCACCCATCTCTGCGCAGAAATGAAATAAACAAATATCTCGACCCTGTGTGACTATTGGGTGCTTGCACACCGGGTAACAGAACCCAGATTTTGGGACAACAGTGCTATAAAGGATTTGTTAAGATAGAACTACGTAAAACATTTAGTTACATACCTGCATTAACAATGGCATCAACCTCAAGCAACGTAATATCACCTCTATAAAGAGAAACTTTCTCACTCAGACTTTTCTTCCCCTGTGGATCTCCTTTAGTGCTTTCACCTACAAAGAAAGAAAGTAATAAAATTGGATTACAAATGTAATTATAACATCCCTCTTCAGAAGCTCAAAGCAAGTGTCCCTGTTGTCAGCCTGGGACATTTCTCTGTTCTGTCTCCAGAGGGCACCAGTAACCCACAAAGACAGAGGCAATTGCCTACAATTACACTTTTTGCTATTCATTTTCAAGCATTAGCTACTATGAAGCACTGAGTCTTTGCCTAAGTACTGTTTGATTAAAAATCTGTATACTCATGCACATTTTTGGAGTTAATTCTATCATAATATATCAATAATAATTTTCTTCAGTAACCACAGTGGTATAAATTACMAAAACAAAACCAAAAAAGGAAGTTGGGATACCACTGAAGCAGTAAGTGATCCAAACACAAACCAAAATTATTCAGAATGTATATAAGAACCCATTAGCATGTAGTTTACCAACAACCCCAAATTCTGAGCTAGTCCTGATAGTAGGCAGGGGAGAGAAGAACCTCCCCTGCTTCCCCCTCTCCACAACAAACAAAAAGAAACACAAGCAAATTTAAACTTGGAGTCTATCAGTTTGCCATCTTCAACTGCTGAACTAGAAGAACAGGAAAGACATCACATACATGAGTTTTCAAAAAAATAATCACTAAAAGATGTCGTAACAAGTAGCTTAATTCTGCTAAACCACCACTTCATTGCTTCAGTCTATAAAACTGCTCAGTGACCTGAAGCACTTCTAGAAATGCACTGGGCCTATAAGCTCAAAATGACTGTGCATTGTTAGACATCCAAGTCATTGGCAGAGAACTAAGAAAAGTGGTGTGAGGTTTCTTTGTGTTGGTGGATTTTCCTTTTTGCTTTGCTTTGGTTTTTGAATACTAGTTCTTTCAAATTTGAGCCAAACCACGAGAGGCTTAGGCTCATGTATTGGCCAGAAAAAGAACTGAACTGCTGAAGTGACAATTTAAGTGGAAAATAATTTTCAGTCCTCAAAACAAGTCAAATTTATTTACAAGTGAAAAAAGCTCAAAAGTAAGATTTGATGAGAAACAGCATGCACTAAGCTAGCCATCTACTTAGAGTATACTACTACTTAAAAAACAAAAAGTTCAACACCACATCACAGTGGAAATATTTACAGCTGTAGGATCTGTCAGATCATGCGCCTATCCTGTATTAATGTTTATACCTAAGATACCTTCAAGCCACTGCTATCTGAAACGTTGCTCTCCACTTGCATTGCCAGTTCCCTCAGGCTGGGAGCTGTGCTGCTTTCCCAGGAGAYGAGGCTGTCCCCCGAGAGCACCACTCTTCCTACAGGGTGTGGACCCTATGTGCTCCCTTGGGCTCAGGAAGCCCCCAGGACCACGCTCCCATCTTACAGCCCTCTATAGCCCCCTTCCTCCCTCCAATACAGCACACTCCAAGTGCAGGAGGAGAGAGAAGCAGTCTGCAAATTAACGCCTAAACAAGCTCCACTYTGCATAGCAAAGGAAAACACAGAATGCATTCTAGGAATACGTTTAATAAGTAAGTACCAGAATATATGCAGCTCTAGTACAGGTCCATTTTAGATAGTGTTCTCTATCACACAGCTTCAGTTGGTTAAAGTCAACCTTAAGACCAATCCTAAATACCGAATTTACACTGTAACTAACTGATGTAATCTGCCTAAAATTCTCCCAGGCACTCATCACACAATAGTGCTGCTTCTCCTAGATTTGATGCTCAACAACTTCATAAGCTCATTCGCAGCACAGACCTGTCTTCAAATGCTCATTCCAAAAAGCTCCTTGGAACTAATGAACGGCAAAGGAGAACACATTAAGAAAAATGGTTTGCTCACTAATTGAGAATACACACGCTTTGGGGCACTCTTTCCTAAAGCACCAGAGGCAGATGAAATTATTACCAGCATTTTCAATCTGCATCTTTCAGTAAGAAATATACACTCTATTTAGCAGGTAACACTAATCAAATATTTCAGTTCTGAAGCTAAACTCAGGCCAATAGATCATCACTGGAGCTGTTCCATACGTTCAGCTTCCCACTAGCTACCTGCATGTCACAGAAGCACCTATAGATATCAGAGCTACTGCAGGAGAGCCACCAGTCCCTAGAAGGCTGGTAACCCCTTCAGAGGGGTATAGAGGCAGTGGCAGGGGAACCCTAAAAACTCCAGCAGAAGTGCAAACCCCTGACCAGCTCCTCCTAAAGGGCCACTAGGCCCATGGACACTTCATGGTGAATCATCAGGAGGGTACTAGCAAGTGCAGCAGGGCTGCAGGTCTCATCATCCAGGTGTCAGAAAATGCAGAGACCAAGGATTCAGGCAGAGCTACCACCTCAACTGAGCATCTCAGTCCAAGCACTGCAGGGTTTGTTTATGTGTATATATACACATATATATGTGCATACACGTGTATGTTTGTATGTATATTGTATTGTGTGTGTGTATACATATATGTATATATTTCCCACTAATGGGCTTTCATTTCGATCAGGCAGACAGGAGAACAGGATAAGGCCACTGGTGCTGTTTGTGCAAGTGTTGTTTTATGTCTGTGTGGCAAGTCATGGTTATATGTATGTGTGCTGTATCAGTGTACCTGTGTGTACCCCTACTGGGCTCAAATGCATTGTCAACCCTGCTAGCGGTTGGGGCTGGAAACAAGGAGCTGTGGCAGCCTCCACTCTGCTGGGCTACCAGATTCAGCAGCCTCTAATACAGGGAACTGCACCTACCAAGCAGAACAGGCTAGGAAGGTTCAAGCTTTAGGCTGCTAACAGGTAATGCTTTCAGATATATTAATACTTTCCTCAAAAGTTGTTTTGTAAAATCAAAGTGCAGAAATTAATCACTTTCAGCCAGCGCATCCAATGAAAACTGGCTAAACAGATGAGAATTTCATTTACCATGTGGAAGTCATCAATTCTGACAGATTAAAGTTGGACCTGATATTAAGCCATATTTCAGACTACTTATGTAACAATTTTCTTAAGAAATTAAGCACACTTACTTGCCTCACAAACTATTACACAAAGCTTGCTTTACTATTACGACTGAGGCGCACAAATAATATTTCATTTCTTCAATTGATAGATGTTTAAGGATTGAAGTAAACTGACTGCCCAGCAAATATATCTTCCCTTCTGAAATAATTTTGGTGTCTCTAGGAATCTCTAATTCACAAGAACTGACAGTTAACTTCCACGTAAGCAGGAATGAGACATGTGCTGTCGAGTTAAGCATTTTCTTCACAAAGTTATGCCAAAGATATGCAGTAAGGAGCTGGCCTGTGTTCGAATTACAGTTTCCAGGCTGAGGATCTGGATCAAGGCTAAATAAATTATGGTAACAGAAGACTGAAAAAGCTGGGTATGCATTAGGAAAGCAAAGAGAATGAGAGGAAAGGGARGAAAGCACAAAAAGAACTAGTATATCTCAGAGTCATGCTTTGGAGGAAGTATCATAAGACAGACAGAAGGAAGTATTGAGGACACAACCCTGTCTTTACATCTATGTGCACCCTGACATTGAGTCAAGCTCTGATGAGGCCTAACCTCTCCTCCAATCATGGTACCAAAACAACCTCAACTTGTCTGGAGATCAAAGACTTGAAAGGTTTACGAATTACTTGGAGAAAAGAAAAATGATTTCAAATGCTTACGAAATACTTGGGAAAAGGTGAGACCGAAAAAAGTTAAGGCTCAAGTTGCTTAAGCAAAGAAAAAAAAACTGAGAAAAAAGTACTTTGAGCAAGAATCAAGTTCCTCATAGGTGTTCCTCAAAACACTAACAGACTTTCTTAAAACAGTATTTTTCTGATTCAGGCTCACCTCACCTTAGTTCTTGCACCAAATGTCTCATATTCTAAAGCTATTTTCTATGTAACAGAATCACAGAACCAATCTGAACCTTAGTAAGCTGAATCTTCTGTGACCATTAATTTATAAAAACAGCTATAACACCTCAGATAAGAAGATATTTGGAAAGAACTTCAGTTGGTTTTTGATTCTGTTTTCTTTTTTAAATTTTAACTTGTAGGGGAAGCCAAAGAAGATTCTTCAAGATTCAAAGAAGTTCAAAACTGTCAGCATTACAAGCAACAAGAAGTAGGAATAAGAAAATAAAGTATTATATATTTTAGACGTTGTTGTTATTCTATCTTCAGCACAAATGACTGACACCAGAAATCATCATTTTCTTAGGTTCTCCTTAGATTTAGGACAGTTTTATGTTGTGTGAACAGATACCAGTCAAGATTAAGAATGGACTTGAATTGCAATAAGCGCATTAATATTTCAGGTAATGCGCTACAATTCTGTCTTTGTGTCAAAAGCAAGTATATTCTTAAAACCTCATGCAAGTGAAAGAAGAAAGGAAGGAGACAAGTTTTTGAAAGAATAAGTATCAGTGGTCTGGAAAGTTTTAATCAAAAGAAATCTCAAGGATAAGAAAGCAGAAAGAGAAGCTCTCTTTTTTAGGACAAATACACTAGAACAGAAGTGACACATTTGAACATTGCTGAAGAAGTCAGGTTTATACAGAATCTGAAAAGAAAGATATTTACCTAAGACCATTAAAGTAGTACTGCCCTCATTTGGAAAGGAAGCAGTCAAACAGGGAAAAAAATAACTGGGTGTACCACCAGAGGACTGAGAGAAGCCGAATTTCAGGACTCTCCCAGAGTTAAAGTCTTGTGCTGGTATAACAACCAAAATTAATTTGTCTCAGCAAGATTAGAATTCAAACAGGTGACTCTGGATTTGACTGATGTCTTCTTTTTGTATTTGAAGAGAAAGAACCATTTTGCAGCAGTTACAGGCTGTAAGAAAAAAAAATTAGAGAGTCTTTATCCCATTCATTTTTGAGAATGCCAAAAAAAAACCCACTTCCAATAGGGGAGAAAAAAAAAAGGGGGGGGGAGAATTGGACAAATCCATAGAAGTAAATTCCATCAGGCGCTATTAAGCTTCATACTTCTGTCTTAAAAAAATCTCCAAGGTACAAACAACAGGTGGCTAGGAACATACAAGGAAATATCACCATATGCTTGTCCTGCTATTATACTCCTCCTGAGGCATCTGTGATTGGTCATCAGAACAGGACACTGAGCTAAACAGTTTACACCTGACCATTTTCTTATGACATGGCACAGGGACTTCCTTTTTCCTGTAAGAAAATAGAGTTAACTTGGACCAATTTTGATACTGAATTCACTCAGCAGTAAACAAAAGACTAGCCTTATGCAGTTTTTATGTTCAGCTGAAGGAACAGAAGTCATTTAATATATAACTGCACCAGTGTGATTCATAATTTAACATAATAAAATGCTATTAAAAAGATAGCATTTGTTTAGAGTCATAACTACCTAAGGTTGTCCTGTCTTTTCCTCTAGTAATTCCTATGCATTTCCATATCAAGTTTTAATTTTGACAGCTTTGCTTTCTACTTAATGGCATGAAAAATGGAAGGAGGGAAGAAACATTTTCCTATCACTACATATACCTACAGAACACCCACATCCAGAAAACTACACGTAGTTCTGACTTTACTTCAGCAAGTAAAAAGCACAGAGAAAGGCCAAAGTAAATTAGGATTCTGCAAACTGGAAAAGAGATCACTGAAGAAGTAATGCAACGGGATGGAGAGAGGGGTAAGCTGGAGAATGTAAACTCAAAGATTGTTGTGTTATGAAAAGCAGCCAACAATTAAGAGGCATTAAAATAAAACTATCAGATGACATATTTAAAAGGGGGGAGGAAAGAGAAATCCCTCCACCTCATGCAGTATGAAACTCTTCCACGGCATTAACAGCAAAGAATCATACAGATTCAGACTGCAACTAGCCAAGTTCATACCAAAAGATCCTTTGGAGCATATTAAGCACAGAGATACTACTGCCGGATCAAAACACCCCTATCTACAGGCCGATGGAAGCTAAAACAGAATCACTGAAAAGTATTTCCATCTGCTTTCTCAGCTCCTATACTCTACTTTTGGCATCGTTCATTGGCTGTAACAGAAAGAGGAGGCTGGGTTAGCAGATTTTTGTCTGATCCTGTCTAGCCATACTTACCTTTTTAAGCCAAAGTATACACAGAAAATCAGCACCCCAACCAAGTCAGTAAAAAGTGTCCAACTAACATGATATTAGAAGGTGATTTTGCAAGCAAGGATGTTTCTTCCCAAACATATCAGGTAGTACCTACTAAATAGCCACGAGCTACTTGTTCTTGTTCTCCTTTCCAGAAATTCCTCAGATTGCAATTCAGATTGTAATGCACAGTATTTGGACCTACTAGGCCTCAAGAGTGCCAATTTTGATTTTTAAAAAGCATTAGCTGTGAATAGGCTTCATTAATTTATATTGAAGAGTTTCGACAAGAAAAGTTTTCCAAGCAAAGTAACAAAGCAAACCCCATCTTTCTGCCGTTTCCTCACCCCCCCTAACTTCTGCCACTATCCTCTCTTCACTCACTTGTGGCATTTTTATTGTGAAGTTCGTTCTGGTTTAGTAACCYGAGACTAACTTTTTCTTTTTCTTGAGGACTTCTGAACCAAACCTGCTGTTCCTACACACAGAAGACTGCACACAGCAAAATTAAATGCAGAGTCTCAACTATTTTGTTCACATTTACTCCTGTCCAGCCCCACAGAGGTTTGTAAATCAGACAAACCCAAGGAAAAGAAAGTTTAGGTTCAGTTCTACAATCCCACCTCTCTCTACTTTCCACTCCTCGCTACTGACTTGAAGTAAAACTAGACAGCTGCACTACAGAGCACTGAGATTAAAGATCACCTTGTAACATTACAGAACAGCACAAGATTCTTAATACCTCAGAATACAGAACATGTGGGGATTTTTTGTTTGACTCTGTGTGAACATATGTTGTAAAATTCAGGTCTGGATGTCTTTTTCCAGAGACAATCTGATCCCAACTTCCCAGAAACAGACAGCCTTGTCTCTGGAATAAACAGCCATTAGTTCAAGATCTTCAGCTAAAAGCATCACCAAACTGATAATCTCCCATACAAGCAGATTTCACAACCATTTAGAGTGTTCATGCTCAGATAAATTCAAATGATTAATTGGTACACATAAAAAACAATTAAGGAGAAAGGCAAATGGACTATTCACCAGCAAACCTTTTAAGTATCTTTCTAAATTCCTTCCACAGCATGATAGAAGTGTAATCTTAAGATGATCACAGGCTTAACTGTATTCTATTCAAGCCCATTCATTCAGAAGACAAGAAAAGGAAACAGACACATGCAAAATGATGCCCACGCTCACCACATATGCTAGAAAACTCCACATTCACAAGCAGGTGAGGATCTAATAGAAACCTTAAGGAAACACCCAACATGGAAGTAATGCATAAAATTAGGTTTTGATTTTTTTTTTCCAAGTATCTCTCCTGGGTCTCTTTGCCAGTTTTCTGATCTAAATAATTTTCAAACTTTTCTGCCTATTAGTCCTATTCAAATCATCTCCATGTCTTTATGAGGTCATCTGGATTGAACATCAAGAAATAATGTTCCATATGGAAAATTAGCAATATATTGAGAAGTATCAAATACAGAAATTAAACAAAATGAAGACAGCTTTCTGGAACTTCTTAAAAAAAATTCACCTTAGCATTAGTAACAAGTTTACTGTAGATTCTATCAGAGTGAAATCAATTATCACATAGTTGGAAGCAGCATCAGTAAGTCACTGATGTTGCTGCCTGAAAGATGGAGTTGTCATACTGTTCCCAAATTCTGTTTTGCTCAGACTATTAAAGATACACAATAGTAGAAACCCACAAACTCTCTAACCACTATCACCCACAGCAATATATTAGGAGTTCAAAAGGTGTTCAATATAAATAGCTGAAGATTTGGATCCTGCATCCACTCTTTTCCTTCAGATCCATCCCAGTCTTCTGTTCTTCAGTCTACCCAACCCAGATTCCTCCAGAGCGTTACTACACTTCTGTTCTGGCATGCTATTGGCCTTTTCACAATTTCTTTGGCTTGTGTTTCGTTTGCAACAATGCTAAGACATTTTGTTGAAGGAAAACTACTATTGTGCTTTTCACACTCACACCCCATCTTACTTCAGTGCTTCCCATTTTCCTACTGAATGGGGCTCTATTCTCCCACCTATGCCAGATATGCATAGGTAAGCATACTTTCAAGTAACAGTCAGGTTCCTCAATTGTTTTCCGATCTCAATCTTCTGCAAACCATCCACTCTGAAGCAGCTCAGCCAGGAGAGTGTTAGACTGAAGATCTAAAGGTCCCTGGTTCAAGCCTGGGCTTCAACAAGGTGGGGGTGCTTGTTGCTGCAACCCTGTCTAACATGCTCTAGGTAACCCTGCTTGAGCAGAGGGGTTGGACTAGATGACCTCCAGAGGTCCCTTCCAATGTTACGGATTCTATGATTCTATATGTAAACACTCTTATTTTCATTAACTGCCTAAATAACCAGTTAAGCTACAGTAACATTAACTTTTTGGTTTTCATAAAAAGGTTTTAAAGCCACACTTTTCCTTAGTAGTTTCCTCAGCTGCTCTAAATTTTTACATGACAAGTAGAGAGTACACAATAACAGTTTTGGWGGAATTAACCACCTACTTTTACATTCTTGATTTGTACTGAAAAACACAGCTTAGTGAGGTTCCCGACACACACACAGAGGCAGTCCTAGTCTTCAGCTTCGCTACAACTCTACTCAGCTTGCACCAAAGGAAAAGGACAGATATACCGTTCATGAGTAGCTTATAGGTGTATTTAAAAAAGCACATTAAATTAAGTAAACACAGTCTGTGTCTTGGAAGTAACCATACTTCAGAACAAAGAAGGAAAAAAAAAAAAAAAAAAAAACTTAACTAACATCTCACTAGAGGGAGCCCCCATAAAGGGCATAGGTATACTACACAGACCAATGTAAAAGGATGACACAGATCTAACATCACTGTCCAACCAAATTTGAACTTGGTCATTGCTAAAATATCCAGAATGTTTGCATAGTTTCCATTAAATATTTACTACTTGAAAAAGCTTTAAATGTGCAGTTTCATCTCTAACTAGAAAACATTCCCGTCCTCCCCAAAAGAAAACATTGAATGCAAAAGTAGAGAGGTATTTCAACAGAGCTCCTTTTTAATATCGTATTCTTTAACTGGATTCCTGTATTTTTAGGTACGTATATTTCTTCCTTCATTGCATATAAATATTCAAGATTTAGGTTTAAATTTAAATATGTAATATCATGGTTGACTAATACTTGTGTTGAGTGTGACCTACCTAATCTCTCATCTTGAGTTGAGAAGCAAAGGGTTTTAAAGTGTAGCACACCTAAGTAGGGTTGGATTTTATTTTATTTTTTTGATTTTCAAAGATCCACTTACAGAAATCCCTACAGCAATACCAAGGAGCTTTCACCTAGAGAGAGGCAAAAAATACTGCAGCTGGAAGAGTTTCTGTTAAAAAAAAAATATATATTTTTTCATTTTTAAACTGCTTGATAATGAACAAATACTCTTCTATTTTTACTATTAATAACTAGTAACTAATTTTTAATTACTATTATTAACTAAATTTAATAACTATTTTTACTACTGTGTGTACTTAAAAACCCAACAGCATAAAGCAATACCTACAGTAAAAAAGTTTTAAGCATTCCATGACCAAAAGTAGATATGAGAATAAACTAAAGGAAGAACAAGTGAAAAGGATGTAATGCAACATGGCTGACAAGCTTGTAGTATCACAATGAAATTATGCTTAACAAATCAGATTTCTCAAGCTTTTTTCCTCTTATTCATAAAAACAGAAGCAACATACTGAAGTGAAGGTGACGAAGCTGAAAATAAGAGACTTGTATGATTTGGAGTTAGCTTTAGAAATCATTAAAGGAAATAAGTTAATCCAAATTTTTAAAAATATGCTTGCTATTTCATCCTTGCTACAAAGGCTATTTGTTGAAACCCGCATCCCCATATCAAAGACTTCTTGAGTAGTATGACTGGAAACAATGTTGGGCAAAGTGCCTTAGCAAATGACAAGAATCCCAGCACTAACCTCAAATACAAGCCACCCTTCCTACTGCTAGGAGAATTCTCAACAAAAGGGCTGAACTATTACACTGCTCCATTTTTGGGAGGTTGCTGAAAAAAAGAAGTTGAGCAAGTTTTAGTATAGTAACACTGTAAGAAAAAACACACA
Source organism: Rhea americana (assembly GCF_003343005.1). Taxonomy (NCBI): domain Eukaryota; kingdom Metazoa; phylum Chordata; class Aves; order Rheiformes; family Rheidae; genus Rhea; species Rhea americana. The sequence continues at coordinate 1,420,358 of NW_028186339.1, forward strand.
TAGCACATCAATACTGTCTTTGAAAGAGTACCACAATTGGAGTCAACCTAATCTTAGATCTCCACATGGAATCAAACTGTCTGTTTAATTCCCTGAATAAGGGGCCATGCCTCTAGCTCTCCCTCCCATCTACCACCACAGGGCTGCAATTGTGTACATACTCATATTAAATCTTGGGGTGAACTCTATGCATTAGCAGTAAGCAAAGACATTAAGACCAAGTTTATCTTCACTTTCACAGTACTGAAACAGAATACTACCTTGTCCAAAAATAGGACAGTAGAACAAGTTCCTTACGACCTTTACCAAAAGCTACCTTCACATTAGTACTACAATGTTGATTCATGACTGTATTCTCTTACCTCACAATTAAGTTTGACAGCATGACTCTGTCCATTGCTTTGAACTGGTAATTATATTTAATCTTTGCAAGTCATGAGAAAAACTTTTTGCTACAGTTTGAACAAGAAATGAATTCAAGTGATAGCATAAAGTTTGATTACCTTGATAAGGAAGGTAGCAATATATTTCATATGTTATTGCAAAAAACTGACTATATTCATTGACAGGAAAAGGTGCAGCAGCTATTCTATTAGCTATTCTATGCATTCTTCTCTAATTCTTTTTCAAAATGTTTTGTTTTACAAATGAGAAAAGGTTGCAAAAGCTGCACCTGTTGAGCCTGGAGAAGGGAAGAGCGAGAGGGAATCTTACCAATGTCTACAAATACTTTAAGGGAGGGTGTCAAGAGGATGAGGTTGGACTCTTTTCAGTAGTGCCAAGCAACAGGACAAGAGGCAATGAGCACAAAGTGAAACACAGGAAGTTCCTCCTAAATATAAGGGAAAAAAATCTGTACAGTGACAGAGCACTGTAAGAGGTTGCCCAGAGAGCTGGTGTAGTCTTGGAGTCTCCTTCTCTGGAGATATTCAAAACCCGTCTGGATACGATCTTGTGCAACATGCTCTAGGTGACCCTSCTTGAACAGGGGGTCAGACTAGATCTCCGGAGGTCTCTTCCGACCTCAACCATTCTGTGATTCTCTGGGCAACTTCTTCAGCTGCCCTCACCATGAAGGCTTTTTTTTCCTTATGTTTAAACAGAAATTATTTCAGTTCAGTTGGTGCTCATTACCTCTCATTCTGCCACTGAGTGCCACCAAAAATAGTCATCTTTACTCTCCCTCATCAGATGTTCATACTACTCATAAAGATCCTCCTGAAATCTTCACCTTTCCAGGCTGAGCAGTCCCAGCTCACTTAGTCTCTCCTTGCATAAGAGATCTTCCAGTCCCTTAATCATCTTTATGGCCCTTCACTGGACTCACTCTCATGTATATCTTGTACTGGGGACCCCAGAACTGGACACAGTATTCTAGATGTTTCTCAGCAGGGCTGGGAAGAGAAGGATCATCTCTCTTGCCTGGCAAAACTCCTCCTGAAGGAGATCAGGTTATTGTTGGTTGCCTTTACCTCGAGTGGACATAGCTGGGTCACAGTCAACTTGTCCACCAGGACTCCCACGTCCTTCTCTGCAAAGCTGCATTGAAACCAGTCAGCCTCCAGCATATAGGGGTGCATGGAGTAATTCCTCCCCAGGGGCAGGACTCTGCACTGTCCCTCGTGGAGCTGCATGAGGTTCCTCTGTCCCTTTCTCTAGTCTATCAAGGTCCCTCTGAATGGCAGCATAGCCCTCTGGTGGATCAGCCACTCCTCTCAATTTTGTATTATCAGCAAACTTGCTGAGGAGGCACTCTGTCCCATCGCCCAGGTCAAAAGGTGTCCTGTGAACTCTCCCATTCAAGATTTTTCTTCAAGCTAATATCAAATGAACTATACTTTAACGGAATTCACAACTGCTATAAATACACCTCTCTAAAAGAGTACTGTAAATAGCCCAGAAGTAAGTCAATTGGCCCGTGTTAATATAGTGGCACAGCAGAGACATTAAGAGAGTAGCAAAACCACTGTATCATACAAAACAGTTAAAAAAAAAAAAAAAAAGCCAGTCAGTCCTAACAAACCATACAACACTGAGGCAGTTGTTTCTGTATTACAAAGGTCTTGCATAGTTTCTACAGTATTATGTTCTTACCCTTTCTCAAACAATCCCATACAACTCATTTATCCCTGCAAAATAATATGGGGGTGAAAAAATAACCCTTTAAGTCTGAGGAAGAAGATTGAGAGAGAAAGTAAAGGCTGGGTCTTTTTCTGAAATTTTTGGCAAAGTCAAGGGAAGAATTGATATGAGATGTAACAGTACAAAAGAAGAAAGTTGGAGAAAGCAGTAATAACAAACAAGGAGAATAAGAAAAGGAATGCATACTCAATCCCTATTTGTGATACAACCTGGTCTACAGGGATACACAATTGTCCATTCATAAATCAAAGTCTTCTCACATCAGTGGCATGTACAGCAACAAAGCAAAGACACAATGTAAGTAGGCTGGGGCCCTAAGGTATTTGTGTCTATCTGGAGAGTCAGCATCCAGCTGCTATGGTTTGCTTGCCTCTGCCGGCTTGAGATTTCACTATTTAGGGTCCATAGGCATGGTTGCTATAATAGCTGTGACCCAGAAAAAGCTACTTTGCACATTTAAAGAAATGCACTCAGCCAGTACCTCGTTTTTTTATGTGAGCTTTCAGAGGGACTCAAGGCTTTGTCACTATACATTGGAATAAAAATGACATTAGATAGCATATTTATTAAATTCTGGTCCAAGCTTCATTATCAGCACCCAAATCTCTCAGGAATATAAAGAGTTGTGATACACAAATCCTCCTTCTGGAATGGCAGCGCAAGCTGGACTGAAGTATGTTAAATAAACCGCTTATCACATGGGGACAAGAACTACACTGTACCATCTCAGATTCACTTTCTACTTTATACTGGGAGAACTTGCAATTAATAACAGAAGTTCAAAAACAGGGAAAAACTATATGCTTCTTACACCCTGTTTATTCCCTCAGAGAAATACGTTGATACTTTCTGTAAAGTATCTACCAAGTAGATCACATTCACTCTAAGGTTTCTGGTTCAGTAATACCACTGCATTTATAGTATCATCCTGGTATGTTAAAAACAATCCAGTAGTTTCTGAAGTAATTACAAACCTTCGCTCCAAAGTTACACTACTAATAGTGCAGTTTTCTTCTTTAATCCAACTTTACAAATTGATTGGAAAAAAAGAATGCCTATTTATGTGCAATCAGGTGTTACACCTTGAGCAGTACTTACTTTACTAAGAACTGTAACTCATTTTATAGGTATATGCAGCACATGTAGCATCAAGCAGAATTAAGGTAAGTTCATAATATTAAATCATTATAAATTCACCAGCTTTTTAAGCAACCATTTTTTACTCTACATTCTCCACTTTTCAAATTCACCACTATCACTTTGGCAACAGCTTCTATAGTTGCTAAATACAGCATTTTGGGGGTTATTCCCCCCCAGATGCATGAGTGGGGAGGATGGAAATAAGAAGTTTCTACCAGCAAACTATCAAACTTCTGCAAAATATCAACAAATATTTCATGGGATTATCATCCAGTAGCCTCCTTGCAYGACACAAATTTGCAATAGCTGACCAAACAAGAGAAGGAACTTCAGTTTTCTAGTTCTAGGGGACAGATAGCTAATCTTCTAATATAAGTACAGAATACAATGTCTTCTGCATTAAGATTTTTGGTTTGAGTAGTGCTTACGCTGCCCCCTCTGCCTTTTCTTTAAGATATATACACACCTTATTTGCTACCCTAAAAAATAATAGGACTTTAGTCTCAAAAGCAAGCTACAGAACTAAGTCTTTAATGTTTGAAGAGGACTCATAAGTTTTACTGGCTTTCTTTAAGCACTTGAGAAATAGAACACAGTACACACTCCTTGGCAGTTAAGATTTAGCTCTCGTACTTTCTTCTGCCTGTCTACCTGAAAAGAATAATAATAACAAAAAAAAATATCTCACAACCCTAGAATATCAAACCATAGATTCTGATTGGATTCAGTTATTTTACATATGCTTATAAAACTTTGTCCTGTAAGAACTGCAGTGACAGTGTGTGTGTGGGGGGGCCATCAAAAAAATAGAAAAGGCCCATATATTCCACAAACATGCCTCTATGAATAAAATAAGGGGCAGAATAAAGCAAGTAAATAAGTTCAAGCAGAACAGATGTACAAAGTTCTAAACTTTAATATCTGTGTTATGGATGGACCAAGCCTTCTGGACAGGTTCCTCTTGGTAAACTATAGAACAGACTTCTCTAACTCCATGCGTGATTACTAACTCTTAAGAGATGCTGTTAGTGTAAAGCTGTATGTAGAGAATTACTGACACTTTCAGAAATAAACGTATTGCCTATATCAATGCAAGGTTGAAAAGTCTTTTTCAAGATGTGCGTTCTATACTGTCCTATCATAAAAACATCTGGAACCTTTGGTAAAGGCCTTTACGACATGCACTTCTGCAAACCTAAGACGCGCCACATTCCAGCCACAAGCTTCAGGACCTTTCCAGTGCACAAAATTTTTGTTTCTTCCCCTACATTCATATAGGAAACTTATCTTAGTAAAATAGAGCCACACCTAAAATTATAATTGCAACAGTTTAAGCTGTGCAAAATTAAAAGTTACATTTAAATTGAATTACTAAACCTTCTCTGCACCACAAAAGGACATTTTCTGCGCATGTAGCAAATGTGTAGGTGGCACTTTATATATAGGACTAATGCATTCTATAGCCAGAGTATTTTGTGACTGCATATCATCTAGATACCACCTCACAGAGGAAGCCCCATAAGACTCCACATAGGAAGTACTACAACTTGTTCATGGTAYTAGTCAGTTCATCAATCAATTCGACTCTAGTGATCTAAGCAAGAGAAATCAAGCTTATTTAGTATCCAGTCATTGGGTTTTTAAACATATATGATCATGTGTTTAACTGTGCCTGAAGTTAAGTAGTTACGCATGAAAATTGGTTAWCATCATCCAAAAAGCACAGTGAGCTTAAGCTATGGCAGTGACACTGCTACCTTATCAAGGCAGTTTAATCACCCCCAGAGAAAAACACTAGTGTACTTTCAGACTTGATGCAAACCTCCCAAAGTCAGAGAACAATAGTTGACAGGTTTCGCTGATGTGGTCACTAATCGCTATTAGCATCGGGCAGCAAATCTCAGTTGAAGTGATAAAATAATTCAGAAAGGCTCCCTATCTTCTGCAGATGGACCCAAGCTTCTTCTGTCTGTACTTAAAGCTACTTGAAAGTAGTGTAGGCAGTCATCAGGGCACGAGGTCAAGACTAGCAAGTTGTACTTCTGTCATGGCTTATCTGTTGTCTTGGTCTTAAGCTAATCACCCACATGGTTTCTACTCAGCTGGCACACTCCCTCACATTTCTCTGCAAAAGACTGAGGACATATACCACCATTTATCTTAAATCACAAATTATGGCTTTAGCCAAGCTACCACACTGAGCAAAGTCAGATTTACTGGAACGGCCTTTGTAGAGGAATAAACTAACTAATTCTGAGGCTTGATCTTTAAGTCTTCTTCCTCAAAAAAATCATCCATCATACACAAAAAGAAGAGAAAAATCCCACACAGGAGAAAAAACCCAGACATACATAAGCATATATTACTGAAAATCAAGAAAGATATCTAACCTATCAGTCTCTGCACATCTGTATTAGGCTGTTGTATCACTCAAAATATTATCTTCTTCTTCCTCTTAGTAGTCTTGATAATTAGTCAAGTCAGCCACTGTAGAATTCCTAGCTGGAATTTCAGAAAACCTCTATTTTTTCAGCTGTTTCTGAAGAACAGTACATATTGACTTACACACAGCATCACTGCTGATAAAGCTATACTTCTTTACAACCTCAGCCAGCCTACCTGCTGACACTGCACTGCATCATCTGGACTTACTGACCTAGGCTGGTACTTCCTTAAGGACCTCTGTACTCAACTTCATTCTGTAATGACATACAGTCATTACAGAAAAGGACTGGTTCTTATATTTCAGGGGACAGCATTGTTTTGGAATTATCAATCTGGTCAAGACTCTAAGTTAAATGACCAGCACTTAAATATTTATCTTTGAAAGAAATAATATGCCTAATGTTTAACTCCCCCTTGCATCTCCACCTACTGTTACTCTTTAGAGATTGTTGAAAGCCTGTAGAGTTTCAGTAGGAGTACTAATTTATTTTTGAGAGCAGAGTCCTTTCTTACAGTTAATTCTTGCTGCTCAAGGAGACAGCTGCCATTCAAGACAAAAGGGTTCCCTCAGGGGCATACAGAAGGGCCACAAATGACAACTCATCAACTTCTACACAGCATTAAGTTTGTAAGCATCTTTAACGCATGAAAGAAATCAAGGAATACTAGCTTAAAAAGTCTTTTTAATGGTATCAAAAATAGATTTATTTTCTTAGAGGAAATTAGGTGCAGTGGATTACGTGTTCTTAATTTATGTAAGAGAGGTTTCTTTGTGCTTTATCATAATCACCTCTCACACTTGCTGAAAGCAAGATTCCCTTTTTCTCCAAAGCACTTTAAAGAAAATGGCAATGCAAGTATCACCTTTTGGTGACACAATTAATTCATCTTATAAAGGTTAAACACATGCTGCTCATCAGGGAGCTACAAGATCAACAGAACACACATTGGTTCTTTTTTGTTTACCATACTGTTTTTTCCATTATGCTAACTCACTGTTTGAATTGTATACACATTTATGTCGGCAATACCACTAGGTAAATGGTAATCCTTGCCTGTACTACCAAGCCCACCAAAAAAAAAAAAAAAAAAAAAAAAAAAAAAACACCCTTAAAAAAAAAAAAAAAAAAAAAAAAAATCCACAGACATTACTATTACTTCTCAGGTTATTTATTCTCAAGCGAATTTGCATCCAAAGACATCTTCATGTCTTTGTGCATCTCAAGCTATCTTTGGAAAGAACGTCTAAAGTGTATGTTTAGAAAGATATAAGGTGTGCAGAGTCTCAAGATGATACTGTCAGTTCTGCATTGGTCTCCTATCCTGCATCCATTGGGGCAGATCCCTGACCTGTAGCAGACAGCAAAGTGCCTGGAACAAGCAAAGCATACAGTACTCTAGTACTCTAGTTATTTCCTATTGCTCTGGTAGCTTTTGAGTTCAACTGCAACCAAGTGTAAGTCACCTTAGCCTTAAGCCACTGTACATTAYGCCATGGGCAAAGTCCTGGATGACTTCAGAACACAGCAATAAGCTGCACACATGGTCCATGCCAGCCACACAATGGCTGCAATTCCTTTACTGCATTCTTAACATACGCACAACAAAGACAGACAACAAAAATCAAAGATAGACAACAAAAATGAGCACTCAGGCTTACAACCACATCCATAAAAGAAAAGTCATTTCATATAAATATCTGAAATACATTATTATCATGATCTTCATACAATTCATAGAGACTATGTAGAAAGGACTTCAGTCTTTTAGTGTGATTCCTCTACCATCAGGTATAATACGTAGCAATCAACAAGTAGTATTTCCCACATGTATTTAAGTGACATAGCTACCTGACCTAAACATACTAGAGAAAAGAGAATTCAAGACAATTTATGATAAAATGTTTAGTTAGAATAACAAAAAGGTAAGTCAACGTACAAAAAACAAAGCCAAAAACAAATACAGCACTGAGCTGAAGTGAAGTTGGAATTCATATTCAAAGTCATAGGTAGTAACAGGCAATCCTGAACTGTGGAACTGTGCAAGTTGCATCAATTTCATATGAGAACTCAACTGAAGAACTCCTGAATTACTAAGGTAACCCAAGAATTTCAGTAGTTGAACCACAATTCTGTTTCAACTGAAAGACAGCAAGCAAGTATCACACTGAGCTAAGATGTCTCAATTTACTTTTATCCTTGTCACTCAGGTACAACTCTGTTCTAAAGGTCACTTGTCCAAGTCACTAGAAGAAGGAAAGAAGATATATGCAAGGTGATGGTCAGAAGTGATCTTTAAGTGTACTGTATCTACATAGTTATTACAGTTACAAGGAGAACTCACACTGATGTTCAGGCAGCTTTTGAAAAAAATCATGATGCTCCATTGGAAAGTTTTTTTCTAACGACTTATTGAAGATAATCAGTAGTTTGAATGAGATGCGATTTCTCACTTTCAGGTTACTGGTTGTATTGTGTAGCCACTGTACACTGGGACTTACTAATGTCATTACTCTCTGCCAGCTGTTTGATGACTTATTTACAATAATCATCAACTTGATTCCCAATTATCACAGAACAAATATTCGTATCAGAAACTGTCACAGGAAGCAGCTCTGAAACAGCCAGTATCACCTATATTTAGCTCATCGTCAAGAAACATCAGTCAGTGGAGCTCAGTATTACTATATAATTTCTTTAAACAGTAAGTATCTTGAGGTGCTTATCTAGATGCTTTGTCTCTATAATCTTGGGTCAGTTCACTTGGACTATTTAGAAAGCTACTGATTCAAAGTGCCAGGATACTTTTAATAAATCCAAACCTTACCATTATACATTCAAATTAATCCACTTTAACACTGAAATTTTAATACCACGTGAATCATATCATTTTCTAAAAATACAGCATATTAAGAAAATCCAGAGACAGTCAAGACATCTAAACATGTTTCAAGACCTTATATCACCTACAGACCTCAACATCATTTCACAAAACAAACCCCACAAACCCGCACGTCTCTCAGGAGTTATTATTGCCTTCCTTTGAATCATCTTATCAAAAGCAGTTCTTATCATTAGCAAACCTCTTTATCACCCAAAATCATCATTTTTCTTGGCATTGCTTCTACACAAACAAATGTTCCAGGCTAGCATACTGCAGGATTGTCAGATATTCAGAGTTGAACTATGTAATTCATCTCATTTTTTGAAGCATGTTTTTTTACCATGATGCACAAACTCAGTAACAACAATTCCCAAATTCTTACTTTTCTAAGCACACAATTTCTCATTTCGCTAAAAAGTCTGATTAAAACAGGAAAGCTTCTGTGTTTACAGAGCTACCTCAAGAACAGGAAGTTATTTCCCTTCCTATCATTCCCTTCATGAGGCAAAGAAGGGCAACTTGTCAATAATAGCAGTGGAAGAAAAACAGGTATTATGATACTTCATCTTTGAGGGCCACTTGTCTAACTTTGCAAAACTGTAAACCAACAGCTAGAAACATTGAAAATGCAGTCCTTATGGAAACACACATGCCAGTGCAGCCTTGCCTCCTTCCCTCAATCCAGAGCAGTACGTTATCAGGCTTATTTCCCTGATTTGCTCCTCCTCTTCCTCCAGTCAAAAAGCATCAAAAATATTGGCCAATTTCCATCTTGAAATATATAGCAAATTAATTTATTGTGACTAATCAAGACTCACCTCCATATAAGGAGACCTATAAAAATTGTTGATTTTTGTCTTCATCATAGAAGAGCTAAACCAGGACAAAACTATAAACAGTTACTTTCAAGTTCCAACCATTTTCAGACAGTTTTGCTAGGGGTGCGAGAGAAGTGCTATGCATCCCTCAATTATAGAGGTTTCCAGCCTTATCAAAGCTAACTTAAGACCAGTGTACACCAGGCTTTACTGGTAGTCTTCACAGTTTAATTCTGAATGCTATTTCATGCAAAAGGGAAATGTTGTCCTCCTCAAACTAAGGTATGTTCTCCAAACTTTATTCAAAAGAACAYGTAGAGAGACTCTAGCAGTCAGCTTGGTTCTTTTCCAACATGAAAGTTTTGGACTATTTCAGTTTCAACAGTTCCACCCATAAACTTATAATATTCATCTGTTTAACCTCCAGATATTAAAGAGGTGTGTCTAACTGGAATCTCGTAACACACTCCACATTACTAAGCCATTACACACTAACCCATTCATATTTAAAAACTGATACCATAAAACTTCTGGAGTGCTCATCCAGAGATTTTTCTGACTTTTAGTCAGGAGAAAAGAAAAATCAGTCCCAAAATTTATACAGTGTACAGTACTGAACACCTTTCATTACCAGTTAGTTTATCTATTGGCACTGGGTGCTCTCCTCTTTTCATACAACTTCTTACTTCTAGCCAGTGATTGATCACACCTATTTCAGTTTATTTGTTCTAGGTTCCTTCCTTCAATTCACCTCATCATCTTTTCTCAATATTTTGCTAATCTGTCATTTATTCACAGTATATAGTGTTAGCAGTAAATAGTAGAGAACTTTTTCCTATTCCTGATCAGTTGCTTTCTTGGCTTCTCAAGTGCACTGATTTCCCACCACCCTCCCCCTTGCTCTTCAGATCTCCTTAGTTCGTCACTGCAAGAAATAGCAGAACTTGGGCATGGCATTTTCAAGCCACCAAAGACTTGATCACAGGGACTTTATGTGTCCTCTCCACAGTCTTCTTTACATTGTACTGGTTTCGATCCATACATTCCAGTATATGAAGCAKAAGTTCTCATCAGCAAGTAGACCTAAACTCTAATTTTTCAATATTTCGGTACAGAAGAACAGCTCTCAAGTATTCTTGATACCTTCAGAATGAAATCAACATTTAAGAGAAATAAAGTTTGACACAGATACAGTCACATTAACAAACTTCTTTCAATTGCAATGATCTGTTGAAATGTTCAAGTTCTTAAGCAGCCTAATCTTCTATATGTTCACTGCTCTACATGGCTTATTTTGAACAAATACATAAAAGAAAACAAAGTTACTACTTTTTTCTCCTGAATACACAGTATAACAAAGCTTTAAGTAGCAGAGAAGGGGGAAAAAAGACAAAGAAAAAAGTGTTTCAGCTCAGCTTCTGTTTTCCAGTATTTTTTGCAGTGTGCTAGGTACTAACAGAAAGAATGCAAGAGAATGTATGATAAATTAAATCTACCATTGGCACGATTCTATACCTACATATTAGACTGATATTTTGCTTAAGAGAAGTATAACAACAACCACAATGCAAATCCACATCTTGTCACATTCAACATCCAAACTAGAATCAAATCTGTGAAATTCACCAGTTATACAGAATTCTAGAGTACTCAGAAAGAAAAACATAGTTTAGGATAGGAAGGATAGATTAACAGATGGACTCAATATTCCCACAGAAAGAGGTCCCAAATGAACTTGGAAAACTCTTTTGATGTACCAACTTGATGCAACCTTTGTTTCCTAGGTGGACAAACTTCTTTATGTATAAGAGAAAAAAAAAAACTACTGTAAAAGCTTACAGCTACTATTGTAATACAGCTAGCTCAGCTCTTTTGATACACATTTGCACTTCAAGAATCATTCAAGCTGCTTTTAGGAATAGATGACAGCATTACATGCTGATGAAACCAGCATTGGCAAGTCCGATAGCTCCTCCATACTGCACTGAAGGAAACTTATCACAGAATCATACAACCATTAAGGTTGGAAGGGACCTCTGGAGATCATCTAGTCCAACCTCCCTGCTCAAGCAGGGCCACCTAGAACACGTGACACAGGGTTGCATCCAAGCGTGCCTTGAAGATCTCCAGAGAAGGAGACTCCASAACCTCCCTGGGCAACCAGCTCCAGTGCTCCGTCACTCTCACAGGGAAGAAATTCTCCATCACAATCAGGCGGAACTTCCTGTGGTTCAGTTTCTGACTATTACCCTTGTCCTGTCACATGGCACCACTGAAAAGAGTTTGTCCCCATCCCCTTGACACCCTCCCTTCAGGTACTAATACACATTGATAAGATCCCCTCTCGCTCTTCCCCTCCCCAAGCTAAACAGGCCCAGCTCTCACAGCCATTCCTCATAGGGCAGATGCTCCAGCCCTCTGGTCATCTTCGTAGCCCTACACTGGACTCTCTCCACTAGCTCCATGTCTCTCTTGTCTCCTGGGGAGCCCACAACTGGACACAGTACTCGAGATGAGGTCTCCCTAGGGCTGAGCAGAGGGGCAGGATCACCTCCCTCGACCTGCTGGCAACACTCTTCCTAATGCACCCCAGGATACCTTTGCCCTTCTTGGCCACAAGGGCACATTGCTGCCTCATGGTCAATCTGTCATCCCCCAGCACTCCCAGGGCCTTCTCTGCAGAGCTGCTCTCCAGCAGGTCAGCCCCCAGCTTGTACTGGTGCCTCGGGTTATTCCTCCCTAGGTGCAGGACTCTGCACTTGCCCTTGTTGAACCTCAGGAGGTTCCTCCCTGACCAGCTCTCCAGCCTGGCCAGGTCTCTCTGAATGGCAGCACAGCCCTCAGGTGTGTCAGCCACTCCTCCCAGCTTGGTATCCTCACCAAACTTGCTGAGGAGGCACTCCGTCCCCTCAGCCAGGTCACTGATGAAGAAGTTGAACAGGATGGGACCCAGTCCTGAGCCCTGGGGGACGCCACTAGCCACAGGCCTCCAGCTAGACTCCACGYCACTGACGACAACCCTCTGAGCTCTGCCTTTCAGCCAGTTTTCAATCCACCTCGCTGTCCACTCRTCTAACCCGCACTTCCTGAGCTTACCTAGGAGGATGATACGGGAGACAGTGTCCAAAGCCTTGCTGAAGTCAAGGTCCGCAACGCCCACTGCTCTCCCCTCATCTACCCAGCCAGTCATTCCATCAGAGAAGGCTATCAGATTGGTTAAGCAGGATTTCC